>NC_133619.1:389450907-389548407 GCF_048593235.1 Sminthopsis crassicaudata | reverse complement strand
CATAGCATTTTTCAAGTTCCCCTTACCCCCCCATCCTCCTCTCTTAAAAATTAAAAAAAAAAATGACTAGTAACTGGAAAAGGGCACAGATATACAGGAAATGTAATTTGGCAATAAATGTTGTTTTGAAGTACATTGCATGGTTTGTGGATAAATATTTCTTTAATGCATGTAATTACTGGATCAGCAGAATAAATGTGGTCATGTCCTTGTAATTAATACATTGTCAAAAGTTCATTTAAGTATAATAATTTTACTGAGAAAATGCTGTCTGTGTGGTTCTTGTGATAATTTGTTAAATTAAGTGCAATAAATATAAAATTACTGTTAGGGATATATTTATTTTTAAGTTCTTCTTTGCCAGGGTGTCAAATAAGGCTTTTAAGTCACCTCACCTCCTCCTCTCTGTATCACATTAAAAATGCTCAATAAAGTGGAGGGAGATACTCCAGATCATGGGAGATTTCCTTTTACAATTTTCCTCAAAATTTGATTTTTGAATATTGCAATTCAGAATGCTGTGGATTTCATTGGCAAATATTTAGCTAAGAATTATCCAAACTGGAATTAATTTTAGTGGCCAGCTGAGAACATATATTGAAGTATGGCTATTTCCCTGAATTCTGAGCTGAATGTTTATTTCTAGCTTGCTTGTCATATAGTTTTTAACTTATCACAGAAGAATGCCAGGCTCTGCTAAATGAAACAGCTCTAGGCATTCATGGGAGACAAGAGAAATTAAAGGTGGTTTCTATTCATGTTTGAACTGAAAGACTTCAAGGATTGTGGCTTAAGTTTTTGTGACATTTTACCTGTAGTGGACATATAGACAAAAAACTCTACAAGTGAGCACTGTTGGGGGAGTGGGAGGAATGAAATACATTAACTAGTAAGCATTGCTTAAAATTCTTTGATTGCTAAAATGCACTTGAAAAATACACCTCTGTAAAGCATTGTAAACTGGTTAAGACTCTTATATCCCAAAATTTAAACCTGGAAAAGAGATTAGAAATCAATTCCAACTCCTTATTTTATATGTGAAAAAATGGAAGTATAGAGAAGTAAATTAGTTTTCTCAAGATTATAAATGATTATGTGTGTGTGTGGGAAGGATCTGTGAGGAAAGGAATGGGATGGATAAGAGTCAATATCTCTCATCAGACATTATAATAGCACATAATTGTTGGTGAAGATTCAAAGGTAAAAATCTGACAAAGAAAATCTATTCTCTTAATTCTAGATTTTTTTCTACTTACAATGGGTTGCCAAAGTAGATTGTTGAGTTCAGTTTTATAAATACTCTTTTTTTTTTTCAGGATCATAAGACACCTATACCTCTATCATGTTTTCTACCATATCTCTTCTATCATGTCTATTTACAAACTGGAAGAAAAAGCAAGAATATCACATATAATGATGAGTAATAAGTGAGTCAGTAAATTTCTGGAAGAAGAAAAAGCCTTAGGACTTTTCAGTTACAACATAGTTAAAAAGTAGTTTAGATGGGGTCGGGTAATATTAAACAAATTCTTAACTGTTGAAGTAAAGCAAAATGAAACAAGCAAATATTCCAACCCACAGAAGAAATCAGAGGAACTGGCTTAATATCTCATCTCTGAGACTTAATTTTTATATGATCTTGGAAAAGTCACTTAATTTCTGTGGGCCTCAATTACCTTATCAGTAAAAAAAAAAGAGATGGACTAGCTGGTCTTTGATGTCCATTCCAGTTTTAGATCTATGAAGTTAAACAGCAAAGGCTTTCTGAAAGAACTTGGGGCCAAGTCATAGCATTTGGACATATTTAGCAGTAATACTTCCCTCTATATGTAAAGATAGAATTACTAGGCCAGAAGTAGCAGCAGCAGCAGCAGCAACAGAGCAGTAACTTGGAATTCTGGAACTTAAAAAAAATGATAGGCTGGGGGTGTGTGGAGGAGATACAAAAGATGGGCCTCAGTCTTGTGGCTATCCAGAAGTTGCACTATTATGCCTCTCTCCAATGATCTAATGTGATATAGAAACATAGTTAGCACATTGCTTGTACATATGATTCCTTTTGACATTTCTTTAACCTCTTTGGGGTATTTGCCTAGTATTACGGGGTCAAAGAGTATGCATGGTTTAGTAATTTAGGGGCTAAAGTTCCAAATTGCTTTCAGGAATGGCCATAACCTATTCACAGTTCTATCATCAGTGTCTTTCCATAAAAATTAAGTCTCTAATAAGCAGGACATACATAGGAGTTTAAATGACCTCATCTGGAATAAAGTTCGATATCTTCTCTTTCAGATAAGGAAACTGATACCCAGAAAAGTTAAATGACTTGCCCAAGATCCTACAGATCATAAACAGAAATTTTGCTCTCCTGTCTGATCAGGTCTACTGACCAAAATCAATATTCTTTTGATTCTGGCATGTTCTGCCTCCTTTAATTATTACTAGCAATTATTACTAGCAAATTATGTGTTGGTCACAATTGGATGGATCATTCCTTTTTATTTCACACTATTCTTTTTCAGGAAGACAAATAATTTTTTAAAATATTTATAATATAGCCCAAAATAGAAACTATTCTGAAAGTTTCCATCATCATTCAACTTCCATGTGCAACTCAGGAACACCAGGCTACTTGGTATTGCCATTCAAAGACCTCCTCTTTACTTTTCAAATGCTTGTAGGAAGGAGTAATTGAAGTACTTAGTCAAAAACCATGGATGACTATAGGCAGAGACCCAATGAAAAGGCTTTTTCCTTAAACAAATAGCAACATGACTTATGATCATCTCTCTCTGAATGCTAGTTTTCCAAAATATAGTCCTGGGATTTAAAGCCAAATTCACTCAGTTCCTGTTAACATGGAGCCCAGAATCACAAACAGAACACAATTGTGTTTCACCACATGAGCTTAAAAAATCAGCCTTCAGCTTAATGATTATTTAGCACTTAGCACTGCCTTATGAGAAATCAAATGTTACCTGACCCTGAAAAATGCTCAGGAGATCAGTAGGGTATCCTGCAATTAGTTTTGAAGATACATTGACAAACATCATTTAAACACTGGAAATAGATGCTAAAGACATCTGAGGAATAGGGAAGGTAATCATTCAGACTTGAGGAAAAGTGGCAAAAAATAATAATTTGTGGTATAACATTCCAATTACATCCATAGTTATTAAACACCTACTGTAGGAAGAGCAGTAAGCCAGAGCATGGGGAAGGAGTAAGCATTTTTTAAGAATATACTATGTTCCAGGAACTGTGTAAAGCACTTCTTTTACAAATATTTTACAAGTATTATCTTCTTGGATCCTCTCTGCAAAATTGATGTTGCTATTATTCACATTCTAGTAATTTTAGTACTATTTAATTAAATTGTTGAGAATAAACAGAGATTAAGTGGATTGCCTGATGTCACACAGTTATAAAGATCCTGAGACAAGATTTGAATTCAGATCTTTCTGATGCCAAGCCAAGAATTCTGTTCACTGAAAGGTCTAGCTAGTTAGCTAGGTGCATGGAGAATAATTAAGAATGATGTTTACACTCCAGGATACTAGTCTAGGAGGAATAATAAACTATGTGCATAGATTGATTTCGACAAATTAGTTAATAACAGTGGATGTCAAACTGGCAACATGAAATTTTAAAAGGTCTATGCCACACAGTAATCAGATAATGCTAATAATAGTTATCATTTAGGTAATGCTTTATGGTTTTGTTTTGTTTTCCTGCCTTACAAGCCCAGCAAACTTGCCCTCTGTGCCACTAGCTGCTCTCCCCCCACCCCCACTGTGGCAATGTATTCATTCTATTGAATAGTTCTTGACTCTGAGTCAGAAAGACCTTGATATAAGATCTGCTTTAAAGCTGTCTTACATTAAGGATAGTAACTTAACCTCTGTGTAAATCAAACATCTCTCTACAAATTATTTATCTAAATATAGCCTAATTGCAATCTGATGTTGGTGAAGGGAGTTTCCCACATTGACAGAATCAATATACCAGATATTAAATTATTGCAAAAAATGCAACTTTTTCCTATTCATACTTCAATACATCAATGGATTCATAAGACCATTAAAGCAGTGTTTTCTCACCATTGATAGGTATCAAAACTCATTCTTGCCTTGTTATCCTGTGAACTTTTTTTCAAATTCTCCTATGAATCCTAGCTTTGTTACCCTGAGCATATTATTTAATCTCTGTTTGCATAATTGTTCTCAATTATATGGGAATAATAATAGCACCTGATTCCCAAAGTTGTTGTGCAGATCAAATGAGTTATTATTTGTGGAAAAAAATACTTAGCACAATGGCTGGGATATAGTATATACTATATAAATGCTTATTTCCCTTCTTTTCTCTTTCTGGTATTATATCAGTATCCCTTATACCATATCTTGCATGTTAACATTATTTGAAACAGTTTTCAGTATATCCTACACAAACAATACAGTTCTACTCTGTGTCTTAAGAAGCAACAATGTTATAAGATTTGCAACCATCAATAGACAAACACATGTTAAAATGATGAATTTTGTAAGGTAGCGTATATCTTCAAAAACATAGGTTCTATCTAAATAATGGAGACCAAAAAAAAAAAAAAAAGACAAGAAAACAGTAAATGGCTAGTCTCCCGAGTCTACTCTTTGGTGATACTTAATCCTCCATTGTAATATATATATATATATATATATATATATATATATATATATATATATATATATATACATATCACAGAAAGAGAGAGTCTTTCCTAATGTCTTGTAGACTTCCTCTAAAATATCAAACAAAACCAAGAGAATAAAAGCAAGTTATTAGATAAACTTCATATATCTATCATTTCACTTGGTACATAATTTTCCACAAATTGGCCAGTTTTCTTAGCTCACTGTATCATCCTGAGATATTAAGTTTTTTAATTGGCTGTTCCTACTTCTTTTAGAGTTGGACTACAGATTTTTGTCATGTTATTTAATGATTTAGCCCAATCCATACAATGATTTTGTAATATGGGAGAGATAATTATAGATGCATTGTTTGGCATTAATCAGTTTTATCATTCAAAACAAAAAAAATGATATTTTGATAGGGATTCCATCTTAGTGGATATTGTAAAAGATTCATTAGAGCTATAGAAGCAGGATGGCAGCCATGTAAAATGTCTATAATTCTATGGATGATTTTCAATGAAGTGAGAAAAATCTATTTATGTTATAGACAGATATTTGAATTTATAAGCTGGTTTGCCCCAGCTTATAAATTCAAATATCTGTGTATAAAATACATAGATCATGACTCATGATATGATGAAGAAATTATACTTCAGAAAAAACTCTAATATTAGAGCCTCATTTATGACTTTTTATAAAAAACACCTCTAAAATGTTATCATTCAATCATGTCCATTGTTTTGTGATGCCATTTAGAGTTTTCTCACAAATGGCTTACCATTCTCTTTTTCACTTATTTTAAGTGACTTGGCTAGAGGCACACAGCTACTGTTTTTTGATCTCAGAAAGACAACTGAGTCACCTAACTGCTCAAATAGTATAAGCTACAATTTCTATGAGAAAAAAAGCAAAACAAAACATTGAGAACAACTGAAAACTTGTGCTGGCCTTGTTTTCTTTAAATGCTTATTCTCAAAGAAATAAGTTATAGTCTACTTTGGTTGATTTAACATAGATAACATGCTACACTAAGTGTTAGACAAGTTATAAATAGCACGTCATATAAATGAAAGCTATATTATCTCTAAATTCTAATATTTTGATTGAAAACTTTTCTTATTCTACTATTTGAATTTAACTGTTCTCCAAAAATGCCGTTCCCTCTGTCAAAACATAATTTGTCTTTTCTTATAGCAAAACACTTAGAAGTTTTGAAGTTATCTAGTCCAACTCCCTCATTTAGAAACTAATGACATACCCAGACTGAACTGCAAAACTTAACTTCAAAGAACCTCTCTTCAAATTCTTTCTTGGCCTAAATAACCTGAGGGGAGCCATTTAAATTTTCTATACATCAGTTTTCTCATCTATAAAGTTAGAAGATTAGCTGAGATGTTCTCAAAGTACTCCTCATACTCTAAATCTATGATCAGATCAGTCTATGAAATGGCTTTCCTAAGTACACACAGCTATTTATATCCCTGAGATGAAAACGCATAACCTTTGACTCTAGAGCCTGCATTTTTATCTGTTGCCTCATGTTGCCTCTTAGCTGCAAAGGCTAACTATAGAGCTAATTCATTATGTATCTTTTAAAGTCATAATGGAATTATTTTACATAGTAAATATATTTGCTTCTTAAAAAGTCTATTCAGAATCTAGATTGTTTTAATGGATATTCAGTGGGTAAAAATTGTTGAAATAACTTCTAAAGTAAACTATTCTTAGGGCAGAGATGCAGATACTAGGAAGAGAGATGGACTTCTCCTGTCTTGGAAATAGATTTTTTTGATGGTCTACCAGATGTTCCAGAAATATACTCCCTGTTCATATGACTTTGATATTTCCCCTTCATGTCCTCTAGGGCAGAGAAATTTCTGTGTGAACATTTGTCAATCAGAAAAGTGTGTTTCTTGGTAATAATAACTAGAAGGCAAAACATTCATGTTGTTTAAAAAATGGTAGATTCTAATATAAGGAAATTATGGTGAAAATCTAGAGAGAACTTAATGCTCTCAGGGTCTTTCAGCACTGGTGTCATAGAGTAATATATTTGGAAGAGAAGTGAATTTGAAACCAAAAAACCTAACTTAAAATTTTTGTATAACCTTGGTCAAGGAAAAAAATCTTTGGCCCTCAGTCCTTCTCTTGTAAAATAAGATTCAAACTTCTGAATAGCCTTCAGAGCTCCTCTCTATCTATGAACATGTAGTCCTAATAATAACGAATTCATTTATTTGGGTATGCCCTCTACCAAATGTCTTCAAGCCACTTTAACCTTTTTGATTCTTGTCTATTATTTTCCTTCAAATCCTCTCAATAGATTTATTCAGCAAGTTGGTACAATGAAAAGCAGGAAGACTTAATTTAAAAGTGACCTGAAATACTTACTAGCTATGTGATTCTGAATTTCCACTTAACCTCTGTTTGCTCAGTTTCCTCAACTGCAAAATGATTATTGATAATAATAACACCTATTCCTATGGAAGTTGTGAGAATTAAGTGAAATATTTTGCAAAAAATTCACGGCAAAGTCTGACATCACAGATCCTTAAAAAAATGCTTCCTTCCTTCCTTTCTTCCTCCTCAATTTATTAAAGGTTCTAGACTTATTCTTTCATATTTAAGAGACACCTATGTTATATACAAATTGTATATCTCATGTGTCTCATTCCATATACATAACTATTTTTTTCTGGTCATACAATATATTTTGATGTTGTTATTCTGATTTTTATGTACAATTAAATTCAAAATGGAAAAAGCATTTTGTGCCTAAAATGTTTGTTTTGGGGTGAAAATAGTAACAAGAAACATAAGCAACTACAAACTTGTATACATACTTATACATTTCTATGAAAACAGTTTAGATATACTATGCACATAATTATAGTATTTTTGCCGAGTAATGCAAAGAGAACATCCACACTGTGCCTACAATATATGAAGCATAGTGCTAAACTATGAAAATTAAAATAAAAAAGCTATAGAAAAAAACTTTTTGTTTGTTTCTTTCAAGAAAATAACATTCTATAGAAGGCTATAGCAAGTAAAGTAATAAGATAATTTTAGGATGGAAGATGGCAAACTAATGTCTAAGATAATAAAATGTATCTCATAGAAAAATGTATGAGAAGTATGATGTTTAAAATGGTTTGAGAAACATAGTTTCTGTTCAGTTTAATAATTTCATTAATAATGCTAGCAAGTTATTTTAAAAAGGATGGTCATTTGGCCAACTCTCTCAGACTAAAGACAATCATAGAAGTAAGCTCACAGTTTATATGATAAAATTCCATCATCATATTAACCCCAGGACAGAGAAAATATCTTTATACCAGAGTTGAGTTATCTAGAAATAAAAATCTGTCTCTATTCATGGTAAAAGAGAACACAAAGAGCTTCCACACCTCAGATTAAATTCCTTGTGAGCCAAAGCAGTCTCATTGTCAGTAATGACTCTTTGAAAACAAACAAAACTTTAAAATGAGGAACTTAGAAAATTGGAAGAGCCCCTGAATTGTCTTAGGAGATTAGTTATTAATCATCTCTCATAGAACAGAACCTTGAAGAAGTTACAGATTCTAAGGAGCTGGAAATTCTTCTGTAAGGAAACTGAATACTGAAGTGAATTTGATTTTGTTTTTATAAGAATCCTCCTCTCCCCCCAAAAGTCAGAATATTCTTTAATAAGTTTAAACAATTAGTGATTCAATCTTGTATACTTCAAATTAAGCTTTGACATCAAGAAAAACTCTCTTACAGTGAATTGGAGCTTTATAAAAGAATAGTGGTCTGGGGTGGGGGATGGGGAGATAGTCAATAAAAATCCACAAATATTGGGAGTACAACAAATTACCAGCCTAAAATAATCTAGAAGATTGCAGAAAAGTTTTGTCCTGATGAGAGGAGCAGGCTAGCGCAGAAAGAAAGGTAGAACACAGAGGCTAGCACACTAAGCATCAGAGGTGGTCTCCATGGGTGGAGATTTTGCAGGGAGGACTCTACCACAGTTTGGCTGCTCTGTTTTGGTTGCAAAGCATTAGATCATCAGAGAAGTAGCACAAACGCCATAGATAGAGTATACTCTAAAAAACTCGAGAATCTAATAGGATTTGGCTACACCCACCCAGCACCAGGAGTGACTCAGCACAGACCACAACACAGCTGTGCAGCTCCAATCTGCAGAGCAGGGCTTTTTTCCAGGACAGCCACATTTTTGCATGGCAGGGGGTCTCTGTCCAGGGTAGCCACTAATCTGCAGGGGGAGAGGGGCTCTATCTGGGGCAATAGAACTTCTGCAATACAGTTGCACTTCCCAGTTCAGAAACACTTCTGTGCAGGGCTCTTCCCAGGGCACTTCCACAGCTCAGCCACTCTTTGCAGCCCATTTGCAAGATAGGTACTGTCCATATATCCATTCCTGTTCTGCAGAGGAAGCTGGTAACCTCCTTGACCTAAAGGCAGACCCTAAGGGTTTTTCACTGTACCCTAACCATCTATAGCTTCTATATAGAAAGAAAGCAGGTTTTCAACCCCAAAGGGACTAATAGACAGTCTCCAGACAAAACCCCAAAGGGGGATGTAACCTGCTCCCCATCACACAAGACTCTCTTATAAGAAATTATAAAAGATATTAAAAGAGAGCTAGAAGAAAAATGGGGAAAGAAAAGAGAACCTATGAAAGAGAGTAAAGAAAAGGCATATAACTCGTTAAAAGAAAGATTTGAAAAAGTGGAAAAAGAAAACAACTTCCTGAAATGTGAATTACAAAAAGTAAAGAACTCCCAGGGAAACAGAATTAAGGAATTGGAAAAGATAAAGAACTCCCAGGAAAGCAGGATTTGTGAACTGAAAAAGATAAAGAACTAGGAAAAGAGGATTTGTGAATTGGTAAAAGAAAATAACTCAGTAAAAAAATTTAGTGAAATGGGAAAAAATTCCATAGAGCAAAACAACTCATTTAAAAACTCAATTGCACATATACAAAAAGAAGTTAAAAAACTAATGAAGAAAATAATTCATTAAAATCAGAACTGAACAAAGAGAAATGAATGATTCGTTGAGACATTGAGAATCAGTCAAGCAAAACCAAAAAAAATGAAAAAAATAGAAAAAAATGTTAACTATCTGCTTGGAAAATCAATAGACCTGAAGAATAGATCTAGGAGAGATAACCTGAGGATTATTGGACTTCCTGAAAATTATGATAAAAAAAGAGCCTAGACACTATTATACAAGAAATCATCAAAGAGAACTGGCCAAATGTAATAGAATCAGAAGATAAAATAGGCATTGAAAGAATTCATCAAACACCTTCTGAAAGAGACCCTAAAATAAAAACTCCAAGGAGTATTCTGGCTAAATTTCAGAACTATCAGACTAAGGAAAAACATTACAAGCAGACAGAAAAAAAAACAAAAAAACAAAAAAACAAAAAAACAAAAAAAACAAGAAGAAACAAACAAAAAATAATCAATATTGAGGAGCCACAATAAGGATCACTCAGGATCTAGCAGGATTCACATTAAAGGATCAAATGGCCTGGAATCTGATATTTCAAAAGGCAAAAAGAACTTCTAATTGTTAAGCATTTCTTCCAGGAAAGAAGGTGGACATTTAATGAAACATGTGAATTTCATTTGTTCTAATGAAGAAACCAGAGCTAAAACAAAAAATCTTACCTCCAACTATAGGAATCAAGAGAAGCAGAAAAAGGTAAAAAGAACTCTTAAGTACTATATTTCTGTTATGGACATACAAAGAGTGTGTGTATAATTTGATTTTACTAATATAATGTAAAAAAGGGAAGTAGAAATGGAAAGAGGATAATATCAGAAAAAGGGAAAAGGGGAGATAAAAAGAGAAAAACTACATCCCACGAAGAGGCAAAGAAAATCTATCATATTTTAGGGAAATTAGGAAGGGAGAGGAATATTGTGTGAATCTTATTCTCATCAGATTTGGCTCAAAGAGAAAATAATTGACATATTTGGTTTGCAGAGAAACTTTTCTCACCTCATTAAAAAGTGGGAGAGGAAAGGGGAAAAGGAAAAGAGTAATAAGAAAAAGATATAAGGGGAAAGAATTCACAGGGGTGTGAGACATTCTAAATAGGGAGTACTGCATGAAGCAAGTGATGCCCATAAGTGTAATACTGGGAAAGGGGGGAAAGGAGGGCAAGAAAAAAAAGCATAATCTGGGGACAAAAGATGGTAGGAAATATGGAATTGGTAATTTTAACCATAAATGTGAATGGGATGAACTTTCCCATAAAGCAGAGATGGATAGCAGACTGGATCAAAAGCCAGAATCCTACAATATGTTGTTTACAGTAAACACATTTAAAGCAGGGAGATACATACAGAGTAAAGGTAAAAGGCTGGAGCAGAATCTGTTATGCTTCAGGTGAAGTTAAAAAAGCAGGGGTAGCCATCCTTATCTCAGATCAAGCAAAAGCAAAAATTGGTCTAATTAAAAGAGATTAGGAGGGAAACTATATCTTGCTAAAAGGTAGCATAGACAATGAAGCCATATTAATACTAAACATATATGCACCAAGTGGTATAGCATCTAACTTCCTAAAGTAGAAGTTAAGAGAGTTGAAAGAAGAATAGACAGTAAAATTATAATAGTGGGAGATCTCAACCTTGCACTCTCAGAATTAGATAAATCAAACCACAAAACAAATAAGAAAGAAGTTAAAGAGGGACATAGAATATTAGAAATGTTAAGTATGTTAAACCTTTGGAGAAAACTGAATGGAGACAGAAAGGAGTACACTTTTTTCTCAGCAGTTCATGGAACCTATGCAAAAATTGACCATATATTAGGACATAAAGACCTCAAAATTAAATGTAGAAAGGCAGAAATAGTAAATGCATTCTTTTCAGAACACAATGCAATTAAAAACTATATTCAATAAAAAGCCAGGGGTAAATAGACCAAAAAGTAATTGAACACTAAATAATCTCATTGTAAAGAATAATTGGGTGAAAAGCAAATCATAGACACAATTAATATTTTCACCCAAGAGAATGACAACTATGAGACAACATACCAAAAATTTGGGATGCAGCCAAACTGTAATAAGGGGGAATTTTATATCTTTAGAGGCTTATTTGAATAAAATAGACAAAGAGAAGATTAATGGATTGAGCTTGCAACATAGAAAGCTAGGGAAAAAAAACAAATGAAAAACCCCCAATCAAATAATAAACTTGAAATTCTAAAATTAAAAGGAGAAATTCATAAAATTGAAAGTAAAGAAAAAAAACTACTGAATTAATTAATAAAACTAAGAGTTGGTTTTATGAAAAAAAAAAACTATAAAATAGATAAACCTTTGGTGAATCTTATTAGAAAAAGGAAAGAGGAAAATCCAGTTGCTAGTCTTAAAAATGCAAAGGGAGAACTTTCCACCAATGAAGAGGAAATTAGAGCAATAATTAGGAGTTACTTTGTTCAGTTTTATGCCAATAAATTTGATAACCTAAGTGAAATGGATGACTACCTTTAAAATATAGGCTTCCTAGATTAACAGAAGAGGAAATAAATTGCTTATATAGTCCCATTTTAGAAAAAAAAACAAGCTATTAATCAACTCCCTAAGAAAACATCCCCAGGAATAGATGGATTTACATGTGTATTCTACCAAACATTTAAAGAACTATTAACTCCAATGTTATATAAATTATTTGAAAAATAGGGAATAAAGGACTCTTACCAAATTCCTTTTATGACACAGACATGGTACTGATACCTAAACCAGGTAGATTGAAAACAGAGAAAGAAAATTATAGACCAATCTCCCTAATGAATATTGATACTAAAATCTTTAATAAAATATTAGCAAAAAGACTACAGAAAATCATCCCAGGATAATATACCATGACCAAGTAGGATTTATACCAGGAATGCAGGATTGGTTCACTATTAGGAAAATTAATAGTGTAATTGACTATATCAATAACCAAATTAAAAAAAAAACACATGATCATCCTAATAGATGCAGAAAAAGCATTTGATAAAATCCGACATCCATTCCTAATAAAAATACTTGAGCATATAGGAATAAGTGGACTTTTCCTTAAAATAATCAGTAGCATATATTTAAAACCATCAGTAAGCATCATACATAATGGGGATAAACTGGAACCATTCCCAATAAAATCAGGAGTAAAACAGGGTTGCCCACTATCACCATTACTCTTCAATAATGTATTAGAAATGCTAGCTTAAGCAATAAGAGTTGAGAAAGAGATTAAAAGAAGTAGAGTAGGTAATGAGGAAACCAAGTTATCACTCTTTGCAGATGATATGATGGTATACTTAAAGAACCCCAGAGATTCTACTAAAAAACTATTTGAAATAATCCATAACTTTAGCAAACTTGCAGGATACATAATAAACCCACATAAATCTTTAGCATTCTTATGTATCACTAACAAAACCTAACAGTTAGAGTTTCAAAGAGAAATTCCATTTAAAGCAAATTCCAATAGTATAATATATTTGGGCATCATTTGCCACGAGAAAATCAGGAACTATATGAGCAAAACTACAAAACACTTTTTACATAAATAAAGTCAGATCTAACCAATTGGAAAAATATTAAGTGCTCTTGAACAGGGTGAGCAAATATAATAAAAATGACAATGCTATCTAAACTAATCTATTGATTTAGTGCTGTATATCAGTATGTATCAGTCAGATTCCCAAAAAACTATTTTAATGAGCTAGAAAAAATAACAACAAAATTAATCTGGAAAAACAAAAGGTCAAGAATTTCAAGGGAACTAATGAAAAAAAAATCAAATAAAAGTGGCCCATCTATACCAGATGTAAAACTATATTATAAAGAAGTGGTTACCACAACCATTTGGTATTGGCTAAGAAATAGACTAGTTGATCAGTGGAATAGGTTAGATTTACAGTACAAAATAACCAATAACTTTAATAATCTAGTGTTTGAAAAATCCAAAGACTTGTGATAAGAATTCACTGTTTGACAAAAACTGCTAGGAAAATTGGAAATTAGTATGTTAGAAACTAGGTCTTGACCCACACTTAACACCATACACCAAGACAAGATCAAAATGGATTCCTCTCAGACCTATGGAGGAGGAAGGAATTTGTGACCAAAGAACAACTAGAGATTATTATTGATCACAAAATAAAAAATTTCAATATATCAAATTGAAAAGCTTTTGTACAAACAAAAGTAATAATGCAGACAATATTAGAAGGGAAACAATAAACTGGGAACTCATTTTTACAGTCAACAGTTCTGATAAAGGCCTCATTTCCAAAATACATAGAGAATTGACTAACAGAAAATTTTCAGATGAAGAAATTGAAACTATTTCTAGCCATATGAAAAGATGCTCCAAGTCAATATTAATTAAAGAAATGCAACTTAAGACAACAATCAAATACCATTACACACCTTTCAGATTGGCTAGGATGACAGGAAAAGATAATGCTGAATGTTGGAGGGGATGTGGGAAAACTGGGACACTGATAAATTCTTGGTGGAATTGTGAATACATCCAGACATTCTGGAGAGCTATTTGGAACTAGGCTGAAAAAGTTATCAAACTGTGCCTACCCTTTGATCCAGCAGTGTTATGACTGGGCTTATATTGCAAAGAGATCTTAAAGAAGGGAAAAGGACCTGCATGTGCACAAATGTTTGTGGCACCACTCTTTGTAGTGGCCAGAAACTGTAAACTGAGTGGATGCCCATCAATTGGAGAATGGCTGGATAAATTGTGGTATATGAATTTTATGGAATTATTGTTTGGTAAGAAATGACCAGCAGGATGATTTCAGAAAGGCCTGGAGAGATTTACATGAACTGATGCTGAGTGAAATGAACAGGACCAGGAGATCATTATATACTTCAACAGCAATACTATATGATGATCAATTCTGATGGACGTGGCTCTCTAACAATGAGCAAATCAGTTCCATTTGTTCAGTAATTAATAGAACTAGGTACACTCAGCAAAAGAACTCTGGATAATGAGTGTGAACCACTACATAGCATTTCTAATCTCTCTGTTTTTGTCTGCCTGAATTTTTTATTTCCTTCACAGGGTAATTTTACATTATTTCAAAGTCAGATTCTTCTTATCCAGCAAAATATGGGTATGGATATATATACATATATTATATTTAACATATACTTTGACATATTTAATATGTATTGGTCTACCTACCATATGGGGGAGGGGGTGGGGGGAAGGAGGGGAAAAATTGGAACAAAAAGTTTTGCAATTGTCGATGCTGAAAAATTACCCATGCATATATCTTGCAAATAAAAAAGCTACATAAAAAAGAATAGTGGTATGCTTTGAGAAGTAAAAAAGTCCCTCCTCTTTGATGGTCTTTACTTTTTTAATACTAGCTTCTTGTTTTAAAAATACATGCAAAGATAGTTTCAACATTCATCCTTGTAAAACCTTGTGCTCCATTTTTTTCCCTTTCTTCCCTCCTATCCCTATCCCCTTGACAACAAGTAATCCTAAAAAGGTTAAATGTATGTGATTCTTCTCAGCGTTTCCCCACATTTATCATACTGTACAAGAAAAACCCAATAGAAAAGTTTTTTTAAAAAGTGAAAAAAAATCAAAAAAGATGAAAATACTGTATTGTGATTTATACAGTCTCCAGTCTACTTTCTGGATGCAGATGGCTCACTCTATCACAAGTCTATTGGAATTAGCCTGAATCACTTCATTTTTGAAAAAAGCCATGTCCATTAGAGTTGATCATAACAGAATCCTGTTGCTATGTACAATATTCTCTTAGTTTTACTCACTTCACTTAGAATCAGTTCATGTAAGTCTCTATAGGCCTTTCTGAAATCATCTTGCTGGTTATTTCATATAGAACAATAATATCCTATTACATTAATATACTGTAACTTATTCAGCCATTTCCCAACTGATGGGCATCCACTCATGTTCCAGTTTCTTGAAATTACAACAAGGGTTGCTATAAACATTTTTGCAAATGTGTGACCTTTTCACTTTTATATGATCTCTTTGGGATGCAGACCCAGTAGAAACACTGATGGATCAAATGGTAGGCAGAGTTTGATAGCCTTTTGGACATAGTTTCAAATTACTCTCCAGAAAGGATGGATCAGTTTACAATGCATTCGGTGGTCTATAAATTGAGGCTACACAACCAATCCTTTATCAAGCATATTATGGCCAGTATTCCTTTACATTGTTGCTGGACAAAATATTTCCAACTCTCTAATTCTGCAATTTTGTTGTTCTTTTACACAATGACCCTTTTCTTAATTATTCTCATTTGGGGGAAGTATCCTTCACTGAGAAGCTGAAAATGACTGAAAAGTATCTAAAGAGATCTTTAGGCTATCTACTATAGGTCTTTCCATAATGTTTTGGGTTATTTGTAAATACAAATGTCTTCAGATTGTGTTATTACATTCTTTGTAGTAACATAGTCATATGGTATTATTCAGAGAACATTAACGAAATAACTTTTTTTATTTGTGGCCAATTCAGCATTATTAATTTTATATACTTTCTAAAATGCAATACAGACTTATTATCTCCTACTATTAAAGCCAAACCCATTATTTGTCTCTGGTACGTATACTGATGGACTAATTCAACAGATAACTCATCCAGATTTTTGTTATAATTTGCGAGAAATGCAATTTTTTTGTTTTGTTTTTCAAGGCTGAATTGTTACATTGATCTCTTTCTTGTTACTGTGGATTTTTTGAAGACAGTTTTTTCATATTAGTCCATAATCAAAGAATTAAAGAATGTCAGTGTTGTGATATGGGAGCCACCTGCCAGTGGCTGCTGGAAATCTAACTCAGACCTGTAGAATGAATCTCTTCATATGAGAAGATGATGATACAAGGAAAATGAGAGGCAGTTGCATTCTCTGACCTCTCTCCTCCTCCCTCTTGCCTCCAATTTATTTCATTCCCAATCCACAAGGAACATCTTTAAAGACTGCTTTGCAACTCCTTCAAGTTTATGATTTACAGCTGTGGAGGCTCTCTGAGAACTGACCTTCCCCTTCATCTAGGCATGGTCCTTAATAATTCCCAGTGTTTTTTTTTTTGTTTGTTTGTTTTTTAGAAGCATGATTATTTTTCCCCCACAGCATGATCAGTAAGTTTATATATTGGCTATTATCTAAGACACATTCTATGATATCTGAGTCCACATTCTAGAGAGTGCAAACAGCACTATCACTTCTGGATAGTTGTAGGATGAGATACTATAGCAGGTGTTGAATCTTGTAATATGTCATGGAGGCAAATCAAACAGAGAAAAGGACTATAGTCAGAATAGGCATTTAAGTCTCTCATCAGTCTTCTCCTGCCTCATCCTTTTGATGTGTTGTCCCATTTAACTGCCTGATTAAGAAGGTCTTACCAGGTCTTTTCTCCCTTTCCTTCCCCGTGGGGTTACCAAAGGAACTCTGGGAGTATTCTACTCATGAACAGCTCTCAAAAGCTGCTGCTTTGTTATTTCTTATGCTTCTTATGATTCTTGTGCCCCATGGTTGGAAACCATATATTATGATATGGGATCCAGTGGCTGCTGGAGTTCTCATTCAGACCTGTAGAATAGACCTCTTCATGTAAGAGGATGATGATGATACAAGGAGATTAAGAGACAGTTGTGTTCTCTGACCACTCTACTGAGAGGCAGTTGCATTGTCTGATCACTCTCCTCTTTTCTCTGCTTCCAATTTATTTCATTCCCAATCTACAAGGAACATCTGTATCAGCAAAGGATGCTTTGCAACTACTTTAAGTGTTATGATTCACAGCTGTGGAGGCTCTTGGAGAATTGACCTGCCCCTTCACCTAGACATGGTACTTAACATGTCAGAATAGGAAAAGTTCATAGAAGTCATCTAATTCAAGTAATCCTGGAGAATCTCCTCTAAAATATAAATATTTAACTTTTTTTTTTTCTGAGGCAATTGGGGTTGTGACTTGCCCAGGGTCATACAGCTAGGAAGTGTTAAGTGTCAGATCAAATTTGAATTCAGGTCCTCTTGACTTCAGGGCTGGTTCTCTATCCAGGGTACTACCTAACTGCCCCTAGTTAACCATCTTTTACAAAGAGAATCTACCATGTTCTGAAGCAGCCACTCCATGTTTTATAAATAAAAAAGAAACAAAAACAAATTGTATATCTTTAAGTCTTTCAATCAACAATATGACAATATAGTTGTATTTTATAAGAAATATTTGATTATACTATACAGTTAATTATTTATAATGTCATAGAAATGGTTTATAATAATATATATAATCCTTTTGCATGACTTCACAATGATTTTCATATATTTTTGCATAGAATATTCTCACTGATTTCATAGAAATTTAAACATTTATACAAGTTAAAAGTTGTGATTTCTTGTAACTTTTTTTGTCAAAACAAACAAATGCAAAATGGAACAGATCTGCCAGCATTCTTATAGTGATTCATCTTTTCAACAGTGAAAAACAGAATAACCACTTTTGGAATCTACTACTTCAATACACAACATACTTTGACAACAAATGTAAATGGCGATTAATAAAATATTATGTAAAAGATCAGATAGACTGGTCCAAGTATTCAAAAAAGAAATGTATGCTAATTGCAAGCCAAGATATCTACAGATCAGTTTTTTAAGATATCTCAAAAAGGAAGAGATTTCCACAAGAATGATGAACAATTCCAGGTGGTGTCTGAAAACTGATGTTAGCAACCAAATATTCCTCTCTACAACTGAAATGACTTGAAAAATTGGCCTTGAATATTTTCTACTCATTTAATTAAAGGGAAAATGGTTGTTTTCATTTTAAGAATCATTTTCAATGATAATTTGCTTATTATATGGAGTCTGCTGTATCCAGACAAATTTCCTAACTAAACCAATTCAAAATCATCCACTTCAGTAATCTGGATGTTTCAAACTAAAATAATTTATATTTTTGCTAGAACTATGTACTGTGTTGCCTTCAATTCTCTATCTTATTTTGATATCATAGACTACTCATCCTTCAACCTGTATTACTTTTGCCCTCACCACAACACAAATACTTCAAATCCTTTCCTTTTATTACCTGAAAAATTTTGGTATTATTGTATTCATCTTTTGTCATCTATAATTTCGATATTTTAGGGTAATTGTAAGTAACAGTAAGTAGAAGACAATGTAATATAATCATACATCTTAACCAGATGCCATTTTCATTTAGGGTTTTTCATTTCAAAATGTGTTTTTACATTTTTACATATACTATTTATGAGTTATATGCAAGATGGTGATAACCATGAAATAAGTATGGTTTTAGTGGAACACAGTCAAGGATACTTACACTGATATAAGAGGGTGGAAGAGCTAAGGCATTTTAGGGATGGGTGATGTTATTTTGTAGCAAGAATATTTTAGGCAGAACCTTTCTGTGAACAAAACCCATATCATATGGTTAAATAGCCCTTCGAGGATTGCTGGCTCCTTTAATGATTGAATCAAGTAATTTAGGACAAAATAGCACTTTTTTGAAATTAGTTCAAAGATTCCACAATTACTTTTGGATTTCTGTTTTATTATTCAGGTTTTTTAAGAGGACAAGAGCAAAAGCTATTTTCCCCTTTCTGTTTTGTTTCCATCTTCCCTTTCTCTTTCAAACAGCATCTTGTAGAATACTATGTACTGGTAAAAGTTGTATATTATTTGAAAACTACCTCCCCAGAAAGGAGAAAAAAAGAAAAAAAATTCTCATTCTGATGTTTCATCTTTATCCATTGTGTTCCTTGTCTGTGTTCAGTTATATTTTTGATCATTTATCCAAAAATTATTTATTGTCCACTACATTCCAGGCACTGGGATAAGCAATGAGAATGCAAAGAGAGGCTAAATAATAATAGTCCTTGAGCTCAAGGAGCTCACAGTCTAATCTCAAGGAGAATATGTGCAAATATCTATGTACAAACAACTCAAAAAATATATATATACACACATATATATACACATATACATATGTATATAAGCAACTTTGTACATATAACAACATATGAATACATAATACACATGTATATATATACATGCACACATACATATATGACAAATTGAAGATACAGTAAGAAGGCAGATAAGGTGAGTTGGAAAAAAAAATTTAACTTGGACTTGAAAGAAACCTAGGGAAATCAGGAAAACAGAGATGAGAAAGATAATTCCATTTATGTGAGAAAGTCAATGAAAATGTCCAAAATAAGAAGATAGAATATCTTGTGCAAAGAATAAATTGTCTTATGCAACGAATAGTAAAGAGGTCATTGTCATTAGATTACTTGACAGAAAGGCTGGAATAGTAGGAAAGCCAGATTATTAAGGACTTTGAAGGCCAAACAGTTTTATATCCCATACTAGAGATAGTAAGTGACTGCTAACAATTCTTGAAGGAGGCAGGGGTAGTTCAGATCATGTCTAGAAATATCAATACAACAGCTGAATGGAGGATGAATAGAAGTAAGGGAAATTTTGAGGCAAGATCAACAAGAAGGATATAGTATTCTGAATTTTCATCCTATGAGTTAGAGATGCAAGATGTTACCTTTGGACAAGATATTTCTTTTTGCAATTTCCAATTAGAATGTTTGAGTTTCTCAGTAAAAAGGTACTACAAACAAATACCTCCGTCTGTGAATGTTTCTCCTGTCCCCATGTCCTGACAACAAGCAGGAATTGATCTTAAGTGAAAATAGGGCAAAATACTTGGCATAAACTGCAAACTTGTGTCACCATAAAAACTCCACATCAAACACCAGGACATATGAATGTGTAAGAATGAATGATAAGAATTGAGCTCTAAATCAATTTTATCTTCACTGTTCTAGCATAATAAAGAGTTGTTGGTAGTAAACCAATTGTTATGCAACTTAATGAACTAATTAGGAAAATCAGTGCAATAATAGTATTGGTACTAACTGAACTGAATATAAAAAAGTAGAATTTAAAATTTAATGCCAAACTTTCCTCTAAAAAGACCACCTTGGAGAGCATTCATTCTTCCTCCCCCCAAAAAAAATCAATTTCATCAGTCTCATCACTTAATATATGTAATGGAAGATACTCACTTTTCATTTTATTTGCAATACAAATATGTTAGACCATTATATTGATCTGTGATAACCCTTCTCTATGCATCTCATAAAACAGTTGTAAGGCCTATCAACATGTTCTCTTTTATCATTGTACTGACTACACAAAGATGATTAGCCCCTGGTTCTGTATTATTATTATTTTTTTTCTATTCAGTTACTTCTTCCAGTGAATGAATGGCTGACATCTAGAGATAGAAAAATTTATGTTTTGTTTAAAGACCAAACTTGTCCAAGCAACAATAGAATTACCGCATGAATGAATCACACCCATATCAAAATACATTCTAGTACTAATTTATAAGAGTCCAAGAAAGTGATCGGGGCATGACATAGAATATTTTATGGCACATGATCAAATGAAATAACAGATACAAACCTCTTGGAAACTTTAAAGTGTTATACAAATAAATACAAGGCAGTACGATTATCATTTTAATATAAGATTTGCCAAAGATGGAATCATAAACACTACAAGATAAATACAGGCTGTCACTCCTACTTAGATGATCATTTTTTTCAGTTGTGAATTTTTAATATTAATAAAATATTTTAAATTGATGGCTGGTATGATTGTTTGGTAGTTACATAATTAGATATTTTTGTGATGAAATATTTATACATGTAATTCATGTTATCTATTTAAAAAGAAAACTATAGTGGACTAACTATACAGGAGAAAAATGGATGTCAAAAGGAAATTTATTATATCTTCAAAGTGCTGCTTTCTGTGATAAAATACAATTTGTATGATTGTGAAGTAGCACTGTTTATTTTTCCAGTCAAAAAGTCACTGTCAGAAGCATGTTTGGAGAGGGGGGAAAAATGGCCTTAAAACAAATGTATCACATAGAATATCTAAGTTGTTAAAAAAAAAAAAAAAAAAAAAAACTAGAGCAGCATGTTAAAAATGAACATTTCCAATACAATTTGTCACCCATGCATAAATCTTGCTGACATTTTCAGTCACTTTAATAGCCTGCCCATTTTATAAATCAGTATGAACTTGCACAGTTGCAAAAAGTGTGTATTTTGAACATCTCATTTGCATACTTTACCAAAAGCCAATGAGGCAGTGGGAGCAGCACTGGTGATCATAATAAGTGTTTGGGAAAAAGGCAGAAAGATCACTAATGGTTTTGCCTTTAGGGATTTCTGTACTCCATAGGGGACGAAAATGAGAAATATTTTTCAAACAGCAGGGGTAAAGGTTTTAAAACTAGAAACACATGGAGTGATAAAGATGTTAGTGCCACAGGGCGCATAGCAGGAAAAATTTACAATGTAAAAACTGTAATTTCAGCATTAAGAAGTAATAATCGTGTTTCATCATTGTTATTAAAGCATGACCCTTAAAGTCACATAAATTAGATATGTTTCAAGAGAAGTTTATTAATCTTTAGTGGAAAATATTAGGAAAGTTTATTATCAGATAAGATTTTCAGTGAGAGAAACATTCTTTAGATATTTTTTCCCCCAAGGAAGTCTATATCATTTTGAGAGGGTAAATAAAACTTTTCTTCATTCCTAGTCAATGCTTACAGTTAATGCTCACAGACAATTTTTGTCCTCTTAAATTAGTAGTTAGATACTGGAAATAATGAAAAACAGGGAAGAAGACTGACCAGGTTGACAATATTCTAGGATGAATTAGCATATAAAATCTGAAATTTACATGATTTTCAACTCAAGGTGTTACTTGGATCATATTTACAGGAAATCAAAACCACTAACAAGATTACTAAAACATTTTCGGCCTGGTAGACAATTGCAAAATATGTAATTTAAAATATTTTCATCAAGAAGCTTTTGGTAAAATTAACAAAAGATTTCTAACTTGAGCAGGGGCGAAGGTTGATAATTATCAATGGACTTCAAAGTTAGAGAACTGTTTAAGTAAAAGAGGTCATTTATTTGATACTGAGTATGCTGATTTGGTCCTGAGCAGTAGAACTATTTTTACATTGAGAATCCCCACATATGTCATGTTTAGAGGTTGTGAACCAACCTAGACTATGGATCATTAGATTTTTTTGGCAGAATTTAATAATAACAAGGTAAGGGAAGAAAATCTTTGAGTTGGAAAAAAATCACTAGATTTTCTTCTAAATTGCTCAATTTTGAATTGTAGTGAAATAAAGCAATGAGTTGCCAACTGAAATCTTATAGAAAACAATTGAGGATAACACTGAAAGTCAAGTAATGTAGAATAACTGCAGGGAAGACCAGTTTGAATTAGTGAAAAATCTCTAAGAGATAATATATTTTTAAAGAAAATAGTTTTCTTCGCTTTCAAGTACAAATGGAAACATGAATGATTGGCTACAAGTGTATCTAAGTATCCTTTATAAAAAGCTTGAAGAAACATATGTTTGCTAACTATGATTCCCCATTACAATTCTTCATATGTTTATTGATTGATTGAAATCCCTGAGTGTCATGGATGGGACAAACATGGCTGACACTGACTTAAAGTCATACTCCAAATGCTAAGATGGATTTATATTATATCATTGATATGGATATTCTCTCCAACAAAGCAGATTGAAACCTGCCTAGACTTCCTGAACCTATGTGACTTGACTATTGATTTCCAATAACTTGGCTATTTATTTGCTTACCAACATGCACACACACACACACACACACACACACACACACATACACACACACTTTTTTTTTTTTTTTAAATAACTCTGTGGAGAAACGTGACTGTCAGGAATATATTTTTTTTTAAATATTGTGTTACACTGATAGCTAGCATTTATATAATACTTCCAGTTTGCAAAAGGCTTTACACATTTTACACTATTTGATCCTCAGGAATCCAGGAGGGCAGATGCTCTAATTATCTGTGTTTTACAAATAAAGAAACTGAGATTGAAAGGGATTAAGTAATTTGACACTTGAGGCAGGATTACAATTTATCATTGGCGAACCCTAAATCCAACTTTCTATTCACTGCTCTAACTCCCTCATATTCAAAACATATTTGAAGTCATCTAAAGGAGCTTTCAGGTCACTTAAAAATTAGTGCTATTAATATCAAATGGAACTTGCATGGAGTTAATTAGCAAAGCTCCCTAGTAGAAATAGAAGAAAGTAAATAGCCTTCAGTAGATATGGATTTGAGCTGCTACTCTAAATTCAAGGTAGTGACATGGCCTTAGTAAAAATCTGCGCCAGTAGATCCCTAGATAAATGACATCTGAAAGACTAATCTTAAGAATTCACATTTTTCCCCTTCATGCTTTTAAGGGATAGGAATGTTGGCAGTCACAGTGATTGGCTGGGAGTAATTAATAATCAATAAACACATATATGGGCATCTACTAGCCTTTCAGTTTTTGTACTTAGTGTAATTTGTCATTGGTTGCTGAGCAGATATAGAGAGAAGTCAATGAATCAATTAGCAAATATCTATGATAAACCTACTATGTACCAGACTCTAAGCTGGATGTTGGGTGTATAAATACAAGAAATGAAATAGTCTCTGTCTTCCTAAAACATCATCACTTTTATTGAACATTAAAAAATCTTGCTTAGAAAAGTACATTAATAATCATTGATCAGTTGAAAATTCTACTTTTAAAGCTAACAATATCTGAAGATGAGAAAAGAAGCCAAGACTTCAAAAAGCAACATATGGCTTAGCTACAGCATTACTAGCTTGGGCAGCAGAATTTCATATGTATGAGCCTGTGTGACCTGATGGTAAAATTTCAAAAAAGTAGATGGCAACTATTCTCATCTACAAGGTACTTGGATTCCACCCTCCTGTTAAATGTTTGCTTCCAATTGCTAGATTATGTTTCTTGACATTACAATTAATGATCATTTTGATATTCTAATATAAAGTTGATTTTTAGTAAGGGAGTGACATATATTAGTCATCTGTGACAAGGGGAAAGCTTGCATCTCAGGATATAACCTTAAAAAAATTACCCTCCAAGTAAACTGCTTTAAACTATTTATACAAAGATCACAAGATTAGGAGAACAAACCTGCTTTTGATATGTCCCTTCCTCTTAATACCTGTGTACAGGGAAGGGAGTAGGTAAATGATGTTGCAGATATAATGGAGAGATGTAAAATAGGCTTTAGGAGAAAGTTGATTAGTACTTTTCTCAGGCCTTTGTTTTGTATAGATCTTGGAGTTAATAATTTATGAACATAGTTTGTCTCCCTAGTACTCCCCAGAAGGACAATTATTTCTTACTTTTTTTTTCTTTCTATCTCTAGGTCTAGCACATAGGTTACCCCAGGCAACTGGGGCTAAGTGACTTGCCCAGGGTTACATAGCTTATATGTGTCAAGTGTCTGAGTCTGAATTTGAACCCAGGTCCTACTAACTCCAGGGTCAAAGATCTATCTACCCTACTATGTAGCTGCCTCTGTTGTCCTTTGTGGTTAAAGAGGACCAAAATCATATTCCTATGTTAGAGGTAAGGTACAACGTGTTTGATTGTGGCTCAGGACATTTTAGCATGGGTCAGACAGAAATAGTTGATATGAATATTTGGAGTGGAGATGTCTAAATTTTCACATCTCATGTTCTTTTGAGCTACTGAATTTCTGCTTTGCTCATAGAGCACAATTCTTATTGAACGGTCTTCTGGGTGGTCCTTTGCAACCATCTCCCAAACCATGCTGTTGATGCCAAAGGTCTTCAAAGAGAGCTTGAAAATATCCTTGTATAGCTTCTTCTGACCACCATGGAAGCAAAATAAAAGACTCAGATTCAGAAATTATTATGCATTGTATTTATCATTGGTATTCACTAGTACTGTTCTTGGTATCAATAAGAGACTACTATCTTTACTTTGTACAAATGTTTGGCTGAAAGCTAAAAAAAAATGGAAAAATATATTAAAAGTGTACATTTGAGAGAATGTTAGAAATTCAAGTTTTTTTCACCAGAAAATATTAAATGGTTTTAGTAAGCAAAAATAGAAAATAAACCTTGTCTTTGACATCAGATAGGTGATTTGCATAAGGTTGGTTACAAAATTTCTTAGTATAAAATGCCTCTGTGTGACAAGTCATATTTTAATTTCATTTTTTGTTATGGTTAATATGATTGTTGATAAATCATATGAAAAATACTTTACTTGGTTCCACTGAAGATAATAAAAAAGTAAAAGGGATAATTTTCCATAAGGTAGATTATTACAAGTGGATGAAGCAACAAGTGCAGTTAAAGATATTGATTACATTGATTATTTGCTTGCTGTTCTTCATTCTCAAAGAGGAACAAAATAACATCACTATGTTAGAGTCAAGGTACAATAAGTCCAACTGTCGCTGATCAGACCAACAAGACCTCAGAATATTCTACCACGGGTAGGGCAAAACTAATCTATATGAACATTTGAAATAGAGATGTCCCTGAGTTTGTGCATCTCACATTTCCTTTGAGCTATTACCATTCTTACTTTACTCATAAAGCAAATTTTCTTTGGGAGATCCTTGGCCAGCATCTCCAGTTTGATTCAATTGATTCCAAAGATCTTCAAAGAGACCTTGTGGATTTCCTTATATCACCTTTTCTGACCAGCATGTCATCATCTTCCTTAAATGAGTTCTCTGTAAATTAGTTTTTTAGACAAATGTACATTTGGCATTTGAACAGACCAGTCCACTGAAGTTGTGCTCTCTGTAGTAGAGTATGAATGCTTGGAAGGTCAGCTTTAGAAATGACCTGAATGTATGGTATCTTATTTTGCCAGGTGATATTCAAAATCTTCCTAAGACTATTCAAATGGAAGTGATTTAGTTTCCTGGCATGTACAGATTTTACAGGCTTACAACAGTGAGATCAATACAACAGTTCTGTAGACCTTCAGTTTAGTAGTTAGTCTAATACCACTTCTCTCATACACTTTGCTTCAGAACCACTGAAACACCAAGCTAGCTCTGGCAATGTCTGTATCAGCCTCATCCTTTATATCTACATCTTTGAAAAGTATACTACAAAGGTAAGTGAACTTATCCACACCATTCAGAATTTCTTTACTTGATATAATCAATAGTTCTAAATGGATGGTGTGGTACTGATTGTTTTCTAAGGTGTAAATTATTAAGCCAAAATTAGCACAAACAGCAGAGAATAGGTCCATACTTTATTGCATCTCTCAGCTTCAGAGATTGCATTGAGTATATAATCATCCATAAAAAAAAATTCTTTCACCAATTCTAAAATGGCATAAATGATGCCTTTTGATTTGCAAATAAATTTTAGTGAAGTAGAGCTGTGCAAATAATCAGCCTCATTCTCTGTTCCAGAATATTAAAATCCAGAGACAAGAAAAAGTAAAGACAACCAGTGATGGCCATGAGTAACCTTGGCTTCTTCATTGTTTGACCAAGTTCTAAGAGTTCCACAGAGCCTGCTTCAGTTGCTTTCATCACCTTTGGAACAAATTAATCTCATCTGCCCATTCCATCAAAGAAAATCTTCACACTCTTGGGATAGACATACAATACCTTGCAAATAATAAATTCTTGATAAATATTTAGTGATTAACTCCCCCAGGGGATTCTTGGTAGTCATTAAAAAAAAAGGAATAATGGTGGCAACTGGATGAGAAACAGAGTTTCAAATATACTATATGTGATATTTTATCAATTTTAACATTTTCATCAATAATAATGGCTGATAAAGGTTTATATGTATAAAATATTTACAGAAAATGTGCTAAGTACTTTATAATTATTATCTCATTCAATTCTCACAATAACCTTGGGAGGTAGGTGCTATTATTATCTCCATTTTGTAGTTGAGCAAACTGAGTCAGATGCTAAGTGATTTGCCCATTATCACAGACTAGGATTTGAGACCATATTTAAACTTCTTGACTTCAAGTCCAACTCTTTATCCATTGTGCCTTTTTCCTATCCCAGTACAGCTTGTCATCCTATTCCAATACTTCTGATTCCCTATCCCATTACTCTTGAGCAGCTCCTTCAACAGTACATTACATTATGTTCACCCAGCATATTGGGAGTGACTGATTGATTTTCTTTGACAGAGCTATTATATTACAGAGAATTAACTCATCTCTGATTCTTGTCACAAAACTAGAACATCTCCTTTTTTGGTTATGTATTTTTGGATAACATATTTTACTAGCAATTTTGGCAAAGGAGCATGCAGTACTAAAGAAACTGCACAACTATGGTGAAAGAGATCCTGAAACACTATCCTATAAGGAGTAGAGATACTCTAGAACAGATGTTCTCAAACTACAGCCTGCGGGCCAGATGTGGCCCAACGGGTTATGGCAAATGGCTGAGGGGTGGTTACAGAGTGTAAGCTTTTGTTTTTACTATAGTCCAGCCCTCTAACAGTCTGAGGGACAGTGAACTGGCCCCCTATTTTAAAAGTTTGAGGACCATTGCTCTAAAACATCACAAATCCTATGTTGACCAGGCTGTTATGCAGGAAGAGTATAACAGGAGTGTGTGACCACATTGTAAATTCTCCACAGAACAAACTATCAGGTACATCATGCAAATATTATTATCTAATATATGTATATATGTGTATGTATGTATATATACATATATGTGTATATATGTGTGTGTTGGTATGTATATTATATCATATCTCATATATGTATCTTTTTTCTGCACTTGGATAATGAGCAGAGCCCATAGTTGAATGGGAAGAAGAAAGTAAACTGGATTACTTTTGAAAAACTGCGTGGTGTGATTGTAAATATATAGAATATCATTCTTACAAAAATGGATGTTGAAAACTATGTTTACATGTAACTGGAAAATATTTTAAACTTACAAATAAAAACAAATAAAAGTTTTTTTTTTTTGCTTTTTTTTTAAAGAGGCTTCTCATTAGAACAAAGATCCATTTAAAAATAATAATTATAATATTCTTATATAATTGCAATGGTAACATAGTATAGTTGTAAAGCATTCAATGCCATCACATATGAAGAATTAAAGCTTAAAGTTATCCAAAATACAATGAAAAGTATATGGAGAATATGGGCAAATTGTAACACATTGCTGATATGAAGAATTATGAAAAAATAAATTTTGCTAAAGATTTTACAGTGTCAGTGGGTCAGGGATGTGAGAAAAGCCAATGATAAATAATGAACAATAGTATTCTCCATTTTTATCTATGTGATGTCAAGATATAAAGGACCTCAACATTATGCACTCCTCCCCCATTCTAGCCAAAAGATTTATGGAAAGTTGAAGACAAGAGTCATATAGGATGAGAGGGCATAGGTAGGTGGTTTATGATCTGTATCACTGAGTTGAGTATTTTTATTCAGGCTCAGGATATATATATGAATTGCTAAACAATCAAAAGACACCCTCATAATTGTAAAGTTCCATCTACTTCAGGACAGGTACCAAGGTTGTCCATATAGTACAATAGTTTTTTTACAAGTCCCTGCTTGCCTTATTGTCCCTTATCCCATTTCTGCCCCACCTACTGAGTTAGTAGACTGGCAGGACAATTATGTGAGGTGAGGTAACCTAAATTATTCATTATGTTATGCCTTTCCCCATAATCCAAAGGTTTAAATGGATTAATTCCTCTCTTAGTTTATAAAACACTTTTATATAAAATATAAAAAGGATGATTTTATGGCTATATATAGCTATAACATATATGGAAATAACATTCACTGGCAGCTTTCTTCTTAAAGAATACATCAATGGAAAACAGATAACCTGTTTTCTTGTCTTGGCTCTGCCACTAACTACATGTCTTTAAACAACTCATTTCACTTGGCAGTAAATTCTTTATCTTTAAAAACAAAAAATTGGACTAGATGATCTTTGAGAGCTAGTTCTCTTTATAGCTAGTTCATGAGCCCCTATTGATGTTCCTTTTTACAGGATAAAGCAGGAAGCATAAACAGCCCAAAATAAAAAGTAAAATTTTCATTAAATATCATTGAAAATCATTATCTTCATCAACATTATCATCATCATTACTAAGATTTATATAACATTTATTATGTGCCAGCTACTATACAAAGAACTTTACATTTAGTATTTTATTTGATTCTCACAACAATTCTGGGAAGTAGGTGATATTGTTATCTCCAATTTGACATATGTAAAAATTGAGGCAAACAGAGGTTAACTGATTTTATATCTATCTCTATCTTTCTCTATGTTGATAGAGAAAGATAGATAGATAGATAGATAGATAGATAGATAGATAGATAGATAGATAGACAGAGACAGACAGACAGACAGACAGATAGATAGATAGATAGATAGATAGATAGATAGATAGATAGATAGATTCAGAAGCAAAAAGACAGAGTAATTCACATTGTCATGATAGTATACTTCCAAAACAAACTCTCTGTATCTGATGCTTCTACCCCAGTTCACTCCCAGAAACTCTCATTGTATCTTTGATCTGGAGGTTGCTAAGATAATAGTTTGGTTACTATATGCTTCATAACGATGTCTCTTACTGAGCCTACTTTATTTAGACTTTTTTTTTCTTGCCACAATCTACTAGTTTTCTTCAGAATTTTAACTGTGTACCTCTTTTCTGCATGGAGGGGTTTCAGCACTTTAGAAAATGCATCAAGCTATTTCAGTTTTCTTTTAAATTCAGGTTCTTTGCTACACTAGCAAGCCAGAAATCAGAAGAAGCATTCAGACTTGGATTAAGTGAATGACTTTGTTTGACTTTGTTTCTCCCTCAAAGGCTACCTCCTGATTCCATTGTTTTTAACGTGATTTGAACCAACTCCTTTTGATTTTCATCATGTCCTACTGAGGTCCATGAAAATCATCTTAGAAGCATCAAAATTGGAAACTGAAAGCGACTTACCAGGAGGCTAGTGACTTTCTGTCCTGTATCCCTGACTGCAACTAAATCATTTCTCTACCTACAAAACTATATGTGGCTGAGATAGATATAATGTATTTTTTCCTGATGAGTAAGTCACATAAATTCATGGAAGATTCAGGACTAAAAAAATCTATCTGCTACCTTATAAATTTAATGGAGTTCAATAATAGCAGAGGGCAATAAGGAGAGTTCTCAAATTTAAAAGGGTGATGTAGAATCAGTTGCTTCATAGTTTCTATGAAGGCTAATGGGAGCACTAATGACAGAAAAAGTTTCCAATCTTAGGGCCATTAAGAGAAGTTTGAAAGGCAGGGCCAGCTAGTACACAGTCAGGCTTAAAATTCCCATGAACTTCTAAAGACTTTGAGTGTGAAAACAAAAGCTCACATTCTTCATAGGGCTAGATCCCAGGTAGTGCCTTCCCTCCAAAAAATGTTTTTTTGTTTTTTTTTTTGTTTTGTTTTGTTTTTTTAGTTTTGCATATACACTTGTAAGTATATGTTGTGTCTTTTAATAGAATATAAACTTTTGGATAACAGAACTGTTTCACTTTTTTTCTTTATATTCCCTCTATTGTGAACTGATACACTATTTGAAACTGTGTAGTTATTTAATATATGCTTATTCATTGGTTGATGGAATGGATATGTATCTTGCTTGTACATAATTGTTGCATGCTACCTCTTTCAATTACACAATGAATTCCTTGACAACAGAGACTTTCTCATTTTATAGAAATAAGATTTTATTTATATATTGTGGTGATGATAAAAGTGATACCTTTCTTTTTCTCTCTTACATTTAGCATAGTGGCTTGCCTGGCACTGACTTGATTTTCATCTTTGAAACCAGTTTTAAAATCTAGTCCTTTTCTACTAATTGATAAATATCAGACTACTGGTATTGAAAAAGTACCTACACTTCCTCGGCAGTAAAACTTCATTCTCTGTATTATGTCAGGATAGAGTAGACCATAGATATTATTCACCCATGGCTTCACCTAAGCCATTCTCATTTGGTTCTCATTTGGGGTCTGTCTAGGTAACAGATTCTGAGAGAAAATAGAGATGTACAGCAATATAGACTCCTTTATAATGTCAAAGAATTGATAGAATTAGATCAGAAAAATTGATGCTCTTATGATAAAAACAGTTTTATTTTGTTATATTACTTGTAATTGGTTACATTTCTTAACTTTTAAGAGATTATATATTAAGAAACCCTGTAATCTTCTAATGGACATTAAGAGAACCAGAATAACATGTCCTAACAATAAAATTCAAATTTAAATAATCATATATAAACACACATAATTACATATGTATGTATACACACATATATATACATATATATGTATATATATATATATATACATATATATAGAAGGTTTGTAAACTTTTAACCATTATATAAATTTAGTTATTATTGTGCTATATTACAATTATTATACTGACCCTAGATTTGAGGCCAGAATAATGACCTACATCTCAGAACTTTAAGGTTTGCCAAGCAACACTATTAGAAAGTCATATAAATATAATATCTATTTCACAAAAATGAAAAAAAAAACATGTGTTGAAAGAATGAGACTTGCTTACAATCAAATAACTAAATGTTTTTGAGACTTGGTTTTCTGAGAATTTGTGTCCTGAAATCAGCTAAGCCTTATGACCCTATAAAACTCTTGCATCATGAGGTTTCAACTATCTTAGGATTCCCATTTATTTATCCCTCTTATTCTATGAAATAGACATAACAGTTCTAACTTGTGCATGAAAAAAAATACTTTAAAAAATGTTACTAGGAAATACTCTGCAAACTTCATAAAAAGCTGTTTCTAGACTTACTATGCATAGAAATATTCAGTAAAACTTCAATGTCAGTACCTAAACACTATTTAATGTGTACCTTAGTGCATTCATAAAATCCCTCACAATGTGCCTTCTACTGGCTCATTTTCAATCATTGTCACTGATCTACAAAGGACAACTTAATAACTCTAGTCTCAACTCTATGATTACATGCACTCAAATGCTAATTTGACATAATTGAATATGTTCTTTTGTTTGGGCTCTATCCATTCAGCTCATGTACAGTATATCAGTATATGAAGGCTATATTTAGAAGTGTGGTTATCAACTTTAGAATCAGCCTAACAGGTGCACCCATCAGAATCATCTTCTAAGTCACCTTTACTTTAGTGACTAATGTAGTTAGCAGGCAGGCAGCTGCCTCAGGAAATAGAGAATTTAGTATCTCTCTTACTTTAGGACATTCTGAAGCCTACAATGTTTCTAAAGCACATCTGTTTGAGTCTTATAATGAATATAATCATCTTAGAAAAATCTTAAAATTTTGTCATGCCTATGTAGTAAGTGCAATCAGAAGACCATCTCACTGTTAAATCTAAGATGTTAAACCTTGCAGGCTCCTTTATCTTTAAAGATACACTGACCTTGTAATCATTTATAGATTCTGAAAGTTTTCTAAAAAAATTAATATGTTGCCAAAGTATCAAGTAAAAGAAAGAAGTTAAACAAAGATTTAAGGTAAGTAGGGGACACTCAAAAGGAAAGAAGTAATTATTCTGGTTATACCATTACTTTGCTAAGAATCATTTAATGCTCTTTTTAGCCTCCTAAAGTTTAAACTTCTTAGGTTGGCATTTGTGGATTTACACAATCTGATAACACTTTTTCTTTCTAGTCTTATATTAGTTTTTTCAATATACTCTTTGATCCAGCCAAACTGGACAATTCACCAGCTATCTTACAAGTGATTTCCCATTTCTATAACACTGTTGATGCTGTTTCCTATATGAAAAATACATGTCCCCACATTATTGAATTTGTCTTTTAAAATTTAATTCAAATTCCATTTCTTCAGTAAGCCTTCCATTATAAATTCCATTTGAAAATATATTATGATAGAATTAAATTAAAACAAATTTACAAAAGAAAAGCTAGCAACAACAGATTCTGTTCTGAATAAAAATAGAATCTAAAGGGAGATGAACAGGTATACAAAGAAATAGAAGGTAAGGTAGTATATGATTTTTTAAAATCAAAGTTTGTTCTAGGAAAATTTGTAAAACAGTGGACCACAGTCAACTTGGGAAATCAGAATAGGCCTCTTCAAGTAAAAAGTACTGGAGGAAACCTATGAAATAAGATATGGATTTCAATAAGCAAAGAAGATGTGCTTTCCAAACAAGGAGAGATAGGACTGCTTAAATAGGCAGAATGGGAATACAGTATGGGATAAAGAAATAATAATAACATACTATTTTCCCCCTTAAATCTCATTTACACAACTAACTTGCCCCCTCTTATGAATTGATAGGGCATCATTTTGCATTAGTCATATTATTCATTATGGCCATTGTTTTTAATATTATTAGTTTAAAGCATGCACAAGCTTTGTCCAACTACATACAGTTATACAAATAATAGCTACACATGTTTTTCACCTCAACAATTCACTGAAATCTTTACTACAGTTTAGTAATGTTCCACACTGGGAGAGGATATGCCTATACATACGTTATCTATACTTTAAGTATGAATGCATACCCACAATATTAGTGCATGTATTAATTGTCCCCTTCCCCACAGATATATTATAAGATCTACGAGGATAAATATTTATTTTGTATAAAATTTGTACCTTCAATCCTTAACAAAAACTACTTAATTGAATTAGTAGAGAATAAAAGGAGACAAAAGCAATCAGAGATTCAAAAGGAGAGGTGGTTACAATGCACTATTTGCCTTTTGAGCTGTGTATTAGAATTGGAAAGTTTAACTCAAATTCAAAAACTTTGGTTCCTTCAAAAAGCTTAACCTATTTACTTTTCTTCCCTCCTCTTTTCATAAAGAAAAGAGTTGATCCAGTCTATATTTTTTATCATAGGTCTTAGCACAGAGTATCTGCCTATAGATGCTTAATAAATGCATATTAAATGATTGATTCTTTCAATAGCCAGGTAATCGGTTTACGGAGAAGGACTATCTCCAGTAAGTGTCTCATTCTCCCTAATTAAGTCTTTCATCCTCCACTCAGCAATTAAAACCTTCTTCCTAAAACACAGATCTAATTTTGCTCTGCTTCTCCTCAATAAACTTTAGTAACTCTTTGTTACCTTAGGGATCAAATCCTTTAATTGACATTCAAAGACCTTCAAAACCCATAGATATTCTCACATTCCACCTTTTCAATCTTCTTACCCAAACACTCCTCTAAGTATTCTATCCAATTACAATAACCTTATTACTACTGTCCCTTACATAAAACACTCCTTATCCTGATTCTAGGCATTTTCTTTTGAGTGTTCCTCATAACTGGAATGCTGTATCTATCATTCCTAACTACTAATTTCCTTGTATTCCCTCAACTAGCCCTAAAATCTGACTTCTTGCAGGAAGGCTTCCCTCTTCATCCTAGTGTTTGATTATAATGCTTCAGTTAATTATTCCCAATTTATTCTAATATATAACTTATTTGTAAAATAATTGCTTGCACATTGTCTTCCCTATTAGAATGTGTGCTTTTTCAGGTCAGAAAAAGCAAATTAAGCCCTGATTTGAAGCATTTGTACACTTTCAAAGTGTAAATGCTCCTACTGATAATTTATCAATTGACTACACTGAACCTGTATGAATCCTATAGATTCTTGATGGCTTGGACTTCATTATTGGAAAAAGTACCTATTCCACAGAACCAAAATGGCAAATTAAAGCCAGGGAGCTCTCCCCCAAGCCCTTCCAAAAATCTTTAAATAATGATTCTAAACAAATTCAAGAGTGACAGAACCGACAAAAGATAGAGTGAAACAATTTTCCAGCCCAAGATAATTTAGGACAGCAGGAAAGGTCTGTTGCACCTGGGTGAGAATAGAGCTTAATCCAGCTCAGGCCACACCAATACAGCATTGGTCCCAGCAGATTAGGATTGTGTTTTGGGAGCTACTGAATCATAAGTTGCAGAAGCTGCTTTTAGAGACCTCAGCCGGCAAATGGAAAGGGGGTCAATTGAACAACTGGTCAGAAGGAGATTGTAGGGGGCATCTTAACTAGCAATGGGACAACACTTTGTTTTGTTTTTGTTTTTGCCCATACTCAGTTCCAAATCTTAGTCCTCAGTGGCAGCCCCATAGAGAGGAGAAACATTAGTATACTAGAGCTTGCAGCTACAATGGAACCATCACTGTCCTCATAGTTCCAAGGGAGAAAAGAGTGATTGTAGTCACTCAAAAAGCAGAGCACAGACCAGGGAAGTAGTAAAGACATCTCTATATTATATCACCTTAAGTGAACTAAAAACTTTCAAATCCTAGAAGACTCTTTGAAAACAGCTGCAGAAAAACCACTGAAATTTGAAATAATGCACTCTCCAATCTAGAAAGAGAGTCCTGCTTTAACAAATTGTTAAAAGTCAAATAATAGGATAGGAAACAGAAAAAAAAAAAAGAATTCTTGCCATAGAAATTTAATTTGGTGAAAGGAAGATCAAAACAAACATAAATAGAAAGATAACAAAGTCAATGTTCCTACCTACAAAGACTCCAATAAAAAGATATGAATTAGTCTTAGACCATGAAAGAGCTCAAACAAGATTTTAGAAATAAAATAAGAGAAAGGAAAAGATGAGAAAAAAATTTTTAAAATGCAAGAAAATCATGAAAAAAAAATTTCAAAGGCTTGGTAAAGGAATCACAGGAAAAATAATGAAGGGGCATCCAGGTGGCACAGTGGATAGAGCACCAGCCCTGAAGTCAGGAGGACCTGAGTTCAAATCTTATCTCAGATACTTAACACTTCCTAGCTGTGTGACTCAGAGCAAGTCACTTAATCCCAATTGCCTCAGCAAAAATAAATAAATAAATAATGACAATAACAATGAAGAAAATAATACTTCAAAAACAGACTAGAGCAAATGGTAAACAGAGATCCAAAAAGCCCAAACAATGACTTAAAAAGTAGAATTAGCCAAATGGAAATACAGGAAAAAAATGTCACTGAAGAAAAAATAAACTCTTTAAAAATAGAATTAGACATGGAAGAAGAGATACAAAAACTCACTAAAGAACATAATTCCTTAAAAATGAGAACCAAACAAATGGAAGCTAATGACTATGAGAAATTAAGAAACAATCAAACACAATCAAAGAATGAATAAGAAAGAAGATATTTTGAAATACTTCATCAGAAACACAAGTGCACAAGTGACCAGGAGAGGTAACTTAAAAATTATTGGACTACCTGAAAAAATATTCAAAAAATCCTAGACATCATTTTTAGAGAAATTATTAAAGAAAATTGCTATAGTATTGTAGAACCAGAAGGAAAAGTAGAAATCTAAAAGGTCCATTGATAACCACCTGAAAGAAATTGCAAAATGAAAACTCTCAGGAATATTATATCCAAATTCCAAAGCTCCCAGGTCAAGGAGAAAATATTGCAAAAAATTAGAAAGAAAATTCAAGTATCCTGGAGCTTCAATCAGAATAATACAAGATTTAACAGTTTCTACATTAAAGGGCCAGAGAACTTGGAATATGATACTATAAAGGGCAAATGAATTAGGAGTACAACCAAGAATCACCTAACTAGAAAAAACTGAGTATAATTCTTCAGGGGGGAAAAAAAGGCTATTCAATGAAATAGAAGACTTTCAAGAATTCCTGATGAAAAGCCCAAAGCTACATAGAAAATCTGACTTTCAAATACAGCATTCAATAATAGCATAAAAAGGTAAATAAGAAAGGAAAATCATAAGGAAATTAACAAGATCTATGTGTTTATATTTCTACATGGAAAGATGATATTTGTAATTCATAAAAATCTTATTATGGAAGTTAGAAGGAATATACATGAACAACTGGCACAGGTGTGAATTGAATGTGAGGGAAAATATCTTAATAAATAATATTAATAGGTCAGAAAGAAAAATGAACTGGAAGAAAGAATGAGTCATTCCCTAATTGGTAAGTGATCAAAACACTTTGAAATTGAATAATCCAAAGTTATTTATAACCATATTTTTAAAATTCTGTAACTCACTATTGGTCAGAGGAAGAAATGCAAATAATTTAAAGGTACTACCTCATACCTATAAGATTGGCTAATAGGTCAGAAAAGGAAAGTGGCAAATGTTGGTGGAGGTGTGAAACAAATAAGACACTGTTGCATTGTTGGTGGAGTAATGAACTGATTCAAACATTCTGTAGAGCAATATGGAACTATGTCCAAAGAGTTCTAAAATCTATGTATATATCCTTTGAACTATGAATACCACTACTAGGTCTGAATCCTAAAGGAGATTTTAAAAAAGGAAAAAAATGGATATATGTATCTAAATATTTATAGCACCTCTTTTCTGGGAGCAAAGAAATTGAAATTGAGGGGATTGTCCATCAATAGGGGAATAGTTGAGCAAATTTTAGCATGTGAGTATGATGCAATAATTACTGTGCTATAAGAAATGATGAGCAGGATACTCTCAGAAAAACCCAGAAAGACTTTCAAAAGCAGTTACAAAATGAACTGTACTATATATAAAGTAACAGTAATATTTTGTAAGTTGATCAGCTGTGAATGACTTAGCTACTCCCAGCAATACAATGATCCAAAACAACTCTGAAGGACTTAGAATAAAAAAAAAATTCTATCCATACCAAGAGAAAGAACTAACGGTTTCTGAATAAATATTGACGTATACTTTTTAAACTTTTGTTACAAGTGTATTGGTTTATATTTTCTTTAGCAACATGACTGTTACGGAAATGATTTGCATGATTATATCAAAGTACTTGTCTTCTCCATGAAGGAGTGTAGGGACAGAGAGGGAAAGAATATGAAATTCAAAAATTTTTTAAGCAAATGTTAAAAATGTTTTTGTATGTAACTGGGGAAAATGAAATACTAAAAATAATTAAACAATAAGGCATATCCACTTTTATGTGATCACAAATTCATTGAGACTGTCTGGATTCTGTGCACAGTACTATTGACTAAGACAACTTGTCCAATAAGGCCCAGAGGAGGATGATATTATAAAGAAGTTACCAATCCCCATCCTTAAGGAGCTTATATTCTATCTAAGAGAATCAGAATTTGAACTCCAAGTTTAATACTCTTTGAACTATACCAGGGATCTTTTTCTAACATAGAATATGAATATATATATATATATATATATATATATATATATATATATATATATATACACATATATATATATACTCAAATATGTATATATGCATATAATTTCATAACTGATCATATTCTGTAGCCACAGGTTCCTAGAAGTTACCTGTTTTCCTTCAATATAGTCTTAACTGATAATAACATTTAATTTCTTTCTAAGCTCCATGACATCTCAGTAGCTGATGTATTTTGGAAGACAGTCTACTAATTAATTTCCTCTTCTCTTGATGTGATTGGTAATGGGATTAATGGTTCTTCTATACTTCATTTGACACATTGAAAAACTAGGGTAAAATACTGTAATTGAAATCCAAATATTCAAAATGTACCCTTGCAACATTACCCAAGAATGGACATTAGTAAAAAGTGTCAGAGGCTTTTAAGATGTCAGAAAGGGCAAGTTCTGCATGGAAATCTAATAAGGATTTATCTCCCTTTATTCATCTTCTCATTTCCTTTTTTTATGAAAAAAGAGGAAGGAAGGAAGGAAAGAAGAAAGGAAGAAGGGAGAGAGGGAGGGGAGGGAAGGAAGGGAAGGGAGGGAGGAAGGAAGGGGAGGGAGGGAAGGGAAAGGAGGAAAGGGAGGGAGAGGAGGGAGGGGAGGGAGGGAGGAAGGAAGGCAGGAAAAGAAGAAAGAGAAGAAAGAAAGGAAAGAAAGAGTGGGAGGGAAAGAGAGAGAGACAGAGACATTGGGAAACACAGAGAAACACAGAGTTTACTACTCTGTGCCATATCTGCTACTGCAACTACTAACAAAAAGGTATTTCTTTTATCAATGACATGGTTTATACTTTCTTCATTTGGTGTGGCAAAATATGTTTTAATTGTATCAAGTTTGTATTCCAGGTATCTGTGCATCTCATTTTCATGCTGTAATTGTGTGACTAACTCAGCGTGCTTCTGTTTGAAAAAAAAATAAATTAATGTTTCTTCAAATTGTATTTAATTTGGTCCCTGTGAGGTGATCAGAACAAGAAAACTCACTCATTTTTATCATGGAGCACAAGATATAATGGGTGTTTTTACTGTTGTTAATATTATTTGATTTTAAGTGAAATTTACAAATCAAAATTACAAATTTGGTTAGGAGAAGAGGAAGAAAGTTTTCTATTGCTTTGTTTCTTTTAAGAGGAATTTTAAAATTGTGTCTTGCTATTTCAATTTATGAAGTTTTTTTGAGGGAATTGAAATATAGATTGGTATCAAAAATTCATATTATTCTAAAATTACTACTATATGAAAACAGCTCTATAGAAATCAACAATTAGAGCTCTTTCATACTTACTTGAATTCTTGTCAAATAAACTCAGTTCCTACCCTCCCCCAACCCTAAATTATTATTACTATGGTTAGGATTTTATGGCTAACCAAGAAAATACCATTTCTTAATTATATACAAAATAACTCTTATTGATACTATTCTTCGTGATCATTTCTTTGTAGAACTCCTGTTCTGTTCTTCCTCCCTCTATATTCCCACTCCTTGCTCACACATAAACACACACACACACACATTGCAGGCAAGGAGTAACTTCTTTCTGCAGAAGTACCATCTGTTTCAATTTCAGCACAATTTGATTAAATCCATGAGGATGTTATTTCATAACTGGATATATTTTTGGTATGAACTTAAGTTCAATGATTCCTTTCCTGCCTGCCTCCTTTTCCCTCCTTCTCCTTTCTTCCCTTCTTCCATCTCCCTTCTTTCTTCCCTCCTTTCTTCTCTCTCTCCTTCCCTCCCCCTTTCTTTCCCTCTTCTCCTCTTCCTCCTCTTTCCTTCCCTCACTTCTTTGCCTTTCCTCCCTCCCTCTCTCTCCCTTCCTCCCTTCCTCTCCCCTCTCTTTTGTTTCTCTCTCCTCTTCCTCCTCCATCTCACCTTTCTCTTTGTCTCTTGCTTTCATTCTCACTTTCTTTCACTCTTTCTCTTTCACTCTTACTTTTCCCTTTCATTTTCTTTCACTTTCTCGCCAATTTAATTCTCTCTCTCTCTCTCTCCCTCTCCTCTTCTTCCTCCTCCTCCTTACCTTTCTCTCACCTTGTGGCTTGCTTTCATTCTCTTTCATTCTTGTGTTTACTCCTACGCTTTCTTTCATTCTTATTTCCTCCCTTTCATTTTAATTATTTCTCTCATTTTAATTCTCTTTCTTTCTCTTCATTGCTCCCTCCCCCTGTAAATGTATCTCTCTCTTTCTTTGAATCTCTCTCTCCCTCTCTCCTTCTCACTCTTTCCCTTTTCTCTGTACCCCCCCCCAAAAAAAAGGGGAAAAATGAATGACTATTCAAGAAAGACAGATTCTTGGGTGAAGAAAAGTTGCACCATATCCAGAATACCTTTCTAATCTGAGTTCTCATGGCTCTATCCACAACAATCAGTCATGTCTCCTTTCTTCTGGTTCTCTGGCTTGGAATTTTCTTCTTGTGGTTCCACAACTCCCTTGCCCTTTTTTCTTTCCTTCACCTTTGCAGTCTTTATTCACTAAAGCTTTGCTTCATGTCACTGCCCTTGACCTTCACAGATGCCTTCTCTGCTTCTTTCCTAAGATATTATTGTCATTTACCAAAGTAGTTAGAGCTTCCTTTTCTTCTTTGGGGAAATATTATTATGGTTGAGGCATGAGGCCAAGCTAGCCTATATGCCTTGAGGTTAATCAGTACATTTTTTCCCCAAAGTACTATGCCATTGCACAAAAAGCCCATTCAAGAGTGCCAAGAAGACTGACCTTGCATTCAGGAGGTGTAGTGTTAGCTTGATAGAACTTTAGTGAGAAAGATGGAAGTTCATATTCATTCAATAGCTTTCTTAGTCTCTATTGCATTAATCTCTCTTTTGAATTTCAAAATTTCTAATTTCAAAAATTCTAGTTTCTAATAATAAAATTAATTGGGTGGTTTTAATTTGTTCTTTTTTTGGTTTTTGCAGCTTATTTTTAATCTCTTAAATCTCTTCTTTCTATTTTTTTTTTATTTATGGAGCTATTTAGGGATTTAAAATCTCCCCTCAGAACTGTTTTGACTGAATTCCATGGGTTTTGCTATGTTGTGAAGATGGAAGTTCAAATCCCATTTCAGACACTTTCTGGTTTTTCAGCCTGGGCAAGTAATTAATCTATGTATGCCTCAGTTTCCTCATCTGAACAGTGGTAATAATAATATTTACCTCCCAGGGTTGTTGAGGGTATCATTATTTATAAAGCACACTGTAAACCTAAATGTAGTATGTAATTGACATTTGTTGCTATTGCTGTTATTATTTGCTATTAATCCCTCAGGGCCCCTACAACATTGAAAGTCCTGTGAATTAATTTTCTTTCCCATCCTGGAGGATGCAGGAGACAAAATCTACTCTGGCCTTGAGTGTTTCTGAGGCTTACTAAACAAACACATCCCTTTACCTTTATGTTTTCAACTCATTTAAGTTGCAGCTAACAATTAGGCCATGCAAATTGCCTTGAAGCTTTGAACAGGCCCAAAGATGTACTTAAGAACATTAAATAGTGGGTAGGGAGAGTTGTCAATCTCCATTTTGTTTGCCTTATTCTCCATTGGTGTAGTTGATGGCAATCCATTCCAATATTTTTACCAAGAAAACTCCAAATGAGGTCACAAGGGATGAAACACCCCTAAAAATGACTGAACTGAACAACAACTTATACTTTAGCCTGGGAAGACTAAATCTCACTCTCTTCTAGAGAAATTCTTGAAATTCAAGAAAATCTTAGACATTACACACTAAATCTAACTAGATTTCATACTGGAAAGATCATTGGTTAACACGTTTTAGCAAAAACAGATTTGATCAAATATGATAGCTTCATCTTCTACAAATCACTTCAGAGAAGTGTTAGTCACAAAATAAAAGAAAACAAATGATACAGAGGGAAGTTAAAGAGTAAAAAAGTAGAAAAGAAAAATAAAAAGTGATATTTATTATGCTTATGGAATATCCATCATGAGCTGTGGCCTACCAGTTTAAAATTTTAAATTTATTGGCTGCTCATGTTTATCAATCACTATGATCCCAGATATAGCCTGGACCCTAACTGTGAACCTAATGAGTTAATGGTCTTGCATGCCTTGCTCATGAGGCTTTCTAGATAACCAAGTAATTCACTAGGTATGATTTAGGCATGGTGGGAACCTGACTCCGTAATTTTAAGGATGATCTAGCATACTTTAGTTTATAGAACCAAAGTAAAAACTACTTAATAAGTGTTTGTTAAATTGTATTGTAGAAAAACAACAATATGCAGATTTTGCTATGCAAATTCACTCAAATATGTACTAGTTTATTTGAAGAAGTAAGCCACTTTCTAGAGGGACTATTGTTTTTATCAGAGAGAAACTTTTCTTAGGGAGAATTATAAAACAAACATAATATATAAAGGATTGCTTACACTTAAATTATATATATATGTATATACATATATGCATGTATATATATATATTTATATTATATACATATATATATATAATTGACCTAAAATGATATTATTGTATTTACTTTATCTTTTCTTCCAGTCTGAACTGGAATCAGAATACCTCTGTTCCATCCCCAATTATGCCATTTACTAACCATGTGACCTTACTGATAATCTCAAATTTATTTTGGTTGGTTGGTCCTCTTGAGGAGGACCAAAATAGGGGCAGCTAGGTGGCACAGTAGATAGAGCACTAGCCTTGAATTCAGGAGGACCCGAGTTCAAATCTGGTCTCAGACACTTAACACTTCCTGGCTGTGTGACCCTGGGCAAGTCACATAACCCCAGCCTCCCCCCCCCCAAAAAAAAAAGGACCAAAATGACATCACTATGTTAGGGTCAAGTAACAGTGTTTCCAACTGTGGTTCATCAGACAAATGTGAGCTCAGAATGCTCTGCCACAGGACAGACACTATAGTTCTTATGAATTTGTGACCAAAGAATTATTGATCACAATTTTTTTATTTTATCAAGAAATTCTGATTATATCAAATTAAAAAGCTTTTGTACAAACAAAACTAATGCAGACAAGATTAGAAGGGAAGTAATAAACTGGGAAAACATTTTTACAATTAAAGGTTCTGAGAAAGGCCTCATTTCCAAAAAAAAAAAAAATATATATATATATATATATATATATATATATATATATATATATATATATATATATATATAATTGACTCTAATTTATAAGAAATCAAGCCATTCTCCAATTGATAAATGGTCAAATGATATGAACAGACAGTTTTCAGATGATGAAATTATATTAAAAGGTGTTCCAAATCATTATTGATCAGAGAAAAGCAAATTAAGACAACTGTGAGACACCACTACACACCTCTCAGATTGGCTAAGATGACAGGAAAAGATAATGACGAATGTTGGAGGGTATGTGAGAAAACTGGGACACTGATACATTGTTGGTGGAACTGAGAATGGATCCAACCATTCTGGAGAACAATTTGGAACTATGCTCAAAAAGTTATCAAACCCTTTGATCTGGCAGTATTACTACTAGGCTTATATCCCAAAGAAATATTAAAGAAGGGAAAGGGACCTGAATGTGCAAAAAATGTTTGTGGCAGCTCTTTTCATAGTGGCTAGAAACTAGAAATTGAATGGATGCCCATCAATTGGAGATTGGCTGAGTAAATTATGGTATATGAATGTTATGGAATATTATTGTTCTGTAAGAAATGACCAGCAGGATGACAGAGAGGCTTGGAGAAACTTACATGAACTGATGCTAAATAAAATGAGCAGAACCAGGAAGTCATTATACACTTCAGCAACAATACTGTATGAAGATCAATTCTGATGGAAGTGGCTATCTTAGGCAATGAGAGGATCCAATTCAGTTCCAATTAATCAGTGATGAATAGAACCTGCTACTCCCAGCAAAAGAACACTGGGAAATGAGTGTGGACTGCTTGCATTTTTTGTTTTTCTTCCCAGATTATTTTTACTTTTCTAAATCTGATTTTTCTTGTGCAACAAGAGAATTATATAAATATTTTCACATATATTGTATTAGACTAGATGAACACTAAGGCTCTTCCACCTATAAATCTATAAATCTATGAACTACCAAGGTAATGCATGTGTTACCATCCCCCATTTTCAGATGTGGAAACTGAGGCTTAGAGAAGTAATTCACTTGTTCCTCTTTTTACAGCTGTGACAGAGGTGGAATTTTTAAAAGAAATTTTACATATTTCTTCTTTTCTTTGGCATTAGTATCACCCTGGTGCATCCCCTTAGGTCTGAACAATTGTAACAGCTTACTGGTTGGCTTTTTTGCTTTGAGCATTCCCACTTCAGGGCATTTTCCATTCAGCTATCAAATGATCTTCTTGAAGCTCAGGTCTGACTATGCCAGCTTATATCCAATAAATTCTCCAATGCTTCCCTATTACCTTCAGGATCAAATATAAAATCTTCTATTTTTATTCAGTCATTCAGAACATGACTTTCTCCTTCTTATAACTTATCTACCCTTATGCACCACTGATCCTGTAACTCTGGTCTCCTTGCTTTTCTTCCCACAAGATATTCCAATGTCCTTACTCCATGCACTTTTCACACTTGCCCTTCCCAGTCTCTCCAGATCTGGATTTCTCTCCCTTCTTATCTTTATCTTTTGGTTTGCCTGGCTTCTTTCAAGTGCCAAATAAAAGTCTACTTTCTAGAAGAAATCTTTCTTCATAGTGTTGCTCCTCTTTAATTTATTCTAATTCATCATATCTATCTACCAATATATCCATATTTATCTATATATTTATCAGTGTATCTATCTAGATCTAGATAGAACTTAGCACAGGATCTGATAAAACATGTGAGTGAAGATCTGATTCCAAACCCAAAGTTGTTTTCATTTTATCACACTGATTCTATAACATAAATGGTTTTATCTCTTCACACCTCATTTTCTTTAATTTTAAAATAATATTTGCTTAAGTTTTCCTTCAAGGCTTAAATCAATATCTATTAGCCTAGGGGCTATGGCTTATATTCACTATTTTATAACAATTTCCATATATTTGGTATGTTATGATCCTATGTATTTTACTTTATGCATTTAGGAACATTTCTTTGAAAAAGGTCTGAAAAAATATATTAAGAATTCCTGCTCTAAGTATTCTAAATATATAATTTCTATTTCATTTTTATTCTTAAATGCTTTATTATTTTAAGTTAAAATTGTCCAAGTTACCATGTCATATAATTCTGCTAATTCTGTTTTCTTCGTGTTTTAAAATAATTCCACAGATCCTTATTTTGTGTCATTTTAAAGAATGCCATAATGTGCCATTGCTTTAATACCACCATTTTAAATGTTCAGCTAGTTCCCCATCAGAGTAAAGGCTATTTAAATACTTTTGGCTATTAGACATAAAGATACTATGACTATTTTATATAGAAAAGATTTATTTTTTGCTTCCCTTTAATAAAATCTTGGGACCAGCATCATTATATTTAAAACAATGAACAGTTGTTTTCCTAAATTTCATTGTGAATCCTTAATTGTTCTCCAAAAAGATATGCCAATGTATAGTTCTACCAATAATATAACCATGAGAATCTTTCCTTGCCACCCATGTCAACAAGTAATTTATTCAGTCAAAATCTGTTTAATCTAATTCAATATGAAATTTACTTAAAAATTAAACAAGTTTATAACTTCACTTAAAAGAGAAGTGCATTTTAGTTTAAATATAACATTAAGATACCAATTGTGTGAGCTTTAAAAAGAGAAAACAATCACCTAGTATTTATGAAGCACCTACTATAGCTAGTGGAGATAAATGGTCCATTGGGTAGAATGCTGGGCCTGGAGTCAGAAAGACCCAAGTTTAAATCTGGTTTCATACTTACTAGTAGTCATTTAACCTGTGTTTTTCTGTTAACCTCTATTACTATTAATCTTTTGTAGAGGGAAATGCAAGTCACTTCAGTATTTATGTCAAGAAAAGCCCATGAATGCTATTGATGTGCCAGAGATGACTGAACAATGAAAAAGAACAGAGGCTAGGTACTGTAGCAAATGATACAAATGAAAAAGTAAGTTAGTGTCTGCCCTCTTAAAACCTTGCATTCTATTAATACAGGCAATTAGGAAACACAGTGGGTATTATACTGATAATGACATCCTAATGTAAACTCAGAAACTGAAAACCTTATCCAGAGCAAATGACAACCTCCTTTACCGCTTCCTCTTACATTAAATGCACATAGTAATAGTACCTATCTCATAGGGTAGTTGTGAGGTCCAAAGAAGATTGTAAAGCTCTTCACAAACTGCCTGTGTTTGGCCATTTCCTTCTCTTGACCACTAGAAGGCTTTCTGGAGCCTGGTAAATTGGGTAATTCACCCAAATTCATACAGTTAGTGTGTATTTCCTTGGCTCCCAAGCTAGTTCACTAAGAACTCTTCCTCTCCCCATGAAGAATGTCAGCCAAAAATAAATAAATAAATAAATAAAAATTTTTCTACCACATAAGTGACAAATCTCTGAATACAATTTAAATATAATAGCTTTCCAAAACTGTTGGTTTTAAAAAAGAGGAAATAATCACTCATCTAGCATTTATTAAGGACCTAATATAGACTAGTTGAAAGCAACTAGATTACTCAGTAAATAGAGCTCTGAGCCTTGAGTTAAAAAGACCTGACTTCAACTCTTGCCTCATATGCTTACTTAGCTAAGTGACTCTAAGCAAGTCATTTATCTTAAGATCATTAGAAATGTCAGAAATGTTTTTGTTTGTTTATTTTACATTTTCATGAACTTAGGTATATAAAATAGAATGTGTAATCTCATGTCTACATCTTCACAATGGAACTAAAATCGAACTCTTTTTTATACAATCTTGAATTTTAAAAAAACAGAAAAGAATATTATTGCTGAAGAACTAAGCAGGAAGCAAATAATGTAATACTACCATGACTGATTATCCAGAGCTAATGTATACATATATATATACATATATGTATACATTTATACATATATGTATATATATGTATGTATACATTTATGCATATATGTATATATGTATGTATGTATACATATATGTATACACACACTTCACCATTTTAGAAAGAAAGAAGGACTTTCAGTGCATTTTACAGATGAACTACTGAGGCAAACAAGGCAAAATGACTTAGTACATACAGCTAGTAAGTGCCTGAGGTTAGATTAAAATTCAGGAGGATGAGTCTTCCTGACTCCAATCCTAGCATTCTATCCAATGTGCCAGTCAGTTGCTCCCCCAAAAAATTCTGTTCAGAGTCCTGTTGTCAAGGATAAATATTTGTTGTAAATGATTTTACCTTCAAAAAGGTATATATATATATGAAAATATGTGCTTAAAGTCTTGCTCCAAGCAAGATGCTTGGAGCTTAGTTAACACTTTTGTGTGCTGACCTTTACAATCAAAACAGGAAAACAAAACAAAACAAAAATGCTAAAAAACAGCAACAAATCCATGCAACTTATGTCACTGATAGTAATAATGTAAATTGAAATGTTTTACTAATTTAATGCAATGAAACTTTATCTGGGGTCTCAAAGTAATAAAAATTTGTTTTAATATTCATATTTAACCCACTTTAAATGGATTAAACTATTAATAAAGTTAATCTATTAACAAAATATTAATGCTATTAATAAACCCAAACTATTAATAATTTTCTATGATTAATTATTATATTATTTTATTATTATAATTCTTTACAATGCAATTACTTTGTGCTAATAATTAATATAATTAATAAATGTGGCTGGAAATACTTCTATACTATACTATAGACTTTTAATTTCTAAAGTTAAAAAAATGCCAACCATAATTTAATCTTTTTATGCCATAATCAAGCTAGACTAATAGCTTATATATAATATCCCATTACCTAACTCTTTGTATTCAAAAAAACTTTCCACTTTCCTTTCAGCAAGAGTAGAATGTTCTTCCTCTTCTTAACCAAATCTTTTGGCATTCCTTAATCATCGGTACTTTTTTAAGGCTTATCTCAACTGTTAGGAAAATTAATATTATTCCGTATCATTTCATAATTAATACTATTCTGTTATCCATATTTTCCTTATTTTCAGAAAATTCCTTAATCCTAATTCAAAAGATCTCTTACAGTCTGAACTAAGGGGTAATTGAGGAATGTGAACACTGATAGCTGAGTGCTCCAACCCCCCACTCTCCCAATCTCCCCAATCCCTCTCTGCCCACATCAGTTTGGGGCAAGTCTTCCTTAACTAGTTTACCAGATTTTGCTTACCTTGTGAACAGAGAATTAGCTGGGTCCTTTCAGCTGGGAAAGTTTTCAACTTCCTTGACTCTCATTTTCAAATTTAGGGGTGACTTTGTAGGCAATTCAGAAGAGAATGCACATGTAACTTCACTCTGTCAAAGGGAGTAAGAACATACCCCCACACACAGACAGACAGAAAGAGAGACAAAGAGACAGAAAGCATCTTTCTTATATGCCTTAACTATTTAAAAGCCTAACATGAGGTGCCAGTATTTTACTAATAGTAATAGATATTAAAATGATATCTAGTTCTAGAGAAAACTGTACTTTTGTTATAATTTTATTCATCACAATTGCTATCTTCTTCAAGAAGTCTTTCATGTTACTTCTATTCTAAGAAGCCCTGAGACAACTTTCTATTTATTTTTAAATCAAATGATAAACATATATCATATGCTATTACAGGCTAAGCATGGAAAATGCAACTATCTTATATCTGAGGGCATCATGCCAGACCCCTTAAAAGTCAAGATCACTTGGTTCAAATTCGTTGTGTCTTTGTCACAACAGGCAATGTTATTAAATCTCAATCCTTGGATTACTCTTTTAGACTTTAAATTATAGAATATTTGCTGCTTCACACTACTACAAAAAGTTCCATTAACCCAGGATATGCTATATAGTGAAATCACTGATCTAAACCTATTTCAAAAATTGCTGTCTCAAAAATTTGCTATATAGACATATTGTATCCTCTTAGTATGATATTGGCTATTTATAGGTAAAGATGGTATACACTTTTATATACACTATGGAAAAACACTAGAAGTTTATCTATCACAAAAATAGGAGTTTAATAAATATGCAACCGATAGTTCATTCTAGCTATGATGGGCACTCCTGTACTGTAATACTTTCAGAGTGAGAATTATATAGGGATATTCTCACATTTAAAAATTTTGGGCTTCCATGTTTTTTAATTGCTATCTAGTTGCTATTTCCTCAAATTTGATTTAATTCTGAAATGCATATTATATTATTAATTAGTCATTTCCTGTCCAATCAAATATCATCAATCTCTGACTTCATTGATGTAGCAAATGACTTCACTTTTGCAAATATCAAGTCACCCACACCATCCTCTCCTATAAATCCACCACATAATATTGGCCCAACCTTCCAGAGCCTTTCTGTTTAATGTTTTTGAGGACATTTATATATAGACTATTGATGTTATCCCTCATGCCCTTTTCCCTTTTCTGCTTAAATAGGTTTTTAATGATATCTGATTTGTTATTTTACACACTTTATGCATCATAAGTTTTAAAAAAAATCACTATCTACCTATGTCTGTCTTACATTTTCCCATTACTTTGGGGCTATTTTCAATTTTGATTTTTCTGACAAAGTTATGCTTCATGCTTTACAATCATACAGCATCACTAACAGATTGTATTAAAGAGATGAGCAGTCTAGCAGGAAGTACCATAAACTCATTGATAAGATGCATTTTCTCTTTTGTAATCCAAATTGATCACTTTTTTTTCTCTTTTCTACTCTGGCTCCATCTCATTGTCTAACTATGTTACATAGGCGCAATGTACTGATATGTTAACCTAATAGAGACCAATGCTGTAATCCATACCTTCAGCCATTTGGTTTTATTTCTATGAATTGCTAGACTAGTCTCTTCTTCTTTGAAGAGAAAGGTAGTGTTTTAATTTTTATGCAAATAAAATGTTTTCCACAAAAGGAACATCTCTAGAACCTCATCATTCTTACATAGTCCTTCTATTTGGAATTGCCCTCTCTGACACTAGAGAAAACCCTTAAAAAGAATGTGTTTCATAACTCAAATAATTATTGAAAATGCTGTATCTGTTCCTGATTCTATAATTTCATAATTTCCTCTTATAATATTTATATATACGTGATAGTACTTTTATTAAGAAATTACAAACATACATTATGAATTATTGAACCAAATGGACTTAATTGAATAAAATGCTTCTCTGCAATAAAGATAGTTCCATAAAAGAATGTGTGCTAGACATGGAATCAGGAAGACTTAGAAACAAATCCTGTCTCTGCCATTTATTAACTTTATGAGCTTATACAATAATTAAATCACTGGAAGACTTAACATTTCTCATCTATTAAATGAACATAATATTTGCAATGCTCACTTCACTAGGGCTCTTGTGAGGTTCAAATGAAATGATATATGCAGAATACTATACAAAACAAAGTACAATATAAATAAAAATGTGTTTTATTATTATATTATTATCACTGTACTTTATAGCAGAGCCTGAAATGTTATTTACTCACAAAATCATCTATAAAAACCAACTATTCCTTCCTCATGTTTTCTTCAAGGTTACCTTCAATCTGTTTGTAGACCATCCTCATTAGGATTCTTTTTAAGAAGTTAATAAACAGGCAAGTACTTTAAAAAAAATTTTAAATCTGTTTTCTTATTACATTTCCTGTGATGTTTTTCCAATTCTTTTCCAAATTTTCTCCTGTACAACATGTGACTGAGTGCATATATATCCAAGTTCTATCTGGAATGAATACCTTCGCTATGAATTTGGTCAGAGTAGGTATTTTTCAAAATGCATCTTCTTATATTATTTCTGCTTTCTTACACAGTTCATTAGCGACATAAGTCCAATTATGATTAACTCTACAGTTATTGGTGAGGGAAAGTGATAGCTGGAAGAAATTTTGCATTTCACATATACTTGTTTTTATAGTTCCATCTATAAATGTCTTCAGTGTGAACTGACTTTGTCAGTTCTCACATAAAACTTTAGGCTTATTTATCCTCTCCAATTTGCTGTCATAGTTTTGGCTGTTTTTCTTATACTTTCTTATTCTCTTTCTCTATAGTGTTTCTAACAGATCTTGAAGTATACATCTATATTTTATATTGCTATCAGATCTATATCCTGATCAAGAAGTATTTATAGCTTATTTATATGGATTCTGGATCTAATGACCTATTCATTGTGATGATGGTTTTACTTACACCAAATATAATCAAGAAACAATAGCAATATGTCAAATTGTTTGCCATCTTGAGAATGAAGGAGAGAAGGAAGGGAAGGAGAAAAATATAAATCAAAATTTTATAAAAATAAATGTTGAAAAATAAAAAAGAATGTTTAAAAAAAGATGATAATCTGAGTCAGTATATTTACTTCTATTGATAGAAGTCTACATTCATCTGAAGTAACAGAAAGATGCTATCTACATACAGAAAAAGAACTGGTAAATATAATGTATAGAAAAAATGTACACACATATGTATGTATATATACACACATACATATGTATACACATAAATACCCTTATCTGTTTGTTTCTAATGGTAGTCATCTCTAAAGGTGGGGGGGAAGAGGGAAGAAATTACACAAATTTGTTATATATTTGAAAGGAATAGCAAGGTGTGCATGGTAAATTTGCAGTTTCATGTACAATTGTCTTTTAATGTTATAAAATGTTTGTCTTATTCCAAAAATTAGCAATAAAAATATAGAAGAATTACCAATATATAAAAATCTTGAGATCAATTGTTATAACTTTCTGTTACATGTTGTTGTTGTTGTTATTATTATTTTTATTTTCTTGTATTTGGTATATATGTTAGTCTATCACCTCACTACATGTACAGCTAATTCTGAAATACCTACTATGTTGGTAAACAGTTATTTTCTATTTAATCAGATATAGTCAGTTTCATCATATCCATAACCTTTCAAATTCATTCTTTAAAAAAAAGATAAAGCCAATGATTATTTAATATATATTTAAAGGTCTAAGAAGTAAGGTATTCAGAGAAAGAATACAATTGGGGGGAAATGTTATATAAGATATTTCTAGTTTTGTGATATTCCAAAGAAGAATTGGAAATACAGGATTGGAGCTTAGGATGGATCTGGATTTCACAGACCTATAAGTCTATTAATTTCTGTATCAAAAAGATTCTGCAAATTAGCTTTTTTTTGTATTGCATTTATTATTCCTTATTCACTATAGTGTTCTCTTTTCTTTAAAATGCAATCGTTCTCTGGGAGGAGGTTTCTTTGGGGAGTTTCTAGAGGCAGCCTTGGCTTCAGTTCAGTTCAATAATCCCAAAATGCATCCAGGAATTAAAGTCCTTTACTATCTATTTCCAAATTTTATCTCCAGATCCTTTATTTTCTCTTTCAAGTCTTGTCTCCTTCACTCGGGGCTCAGCTAGTTTTCTTAAAAGCCTTCCTCTCTCTGTGGTTCCTGAGAGCTCTTGTCTGAGTGTCTCCAACCAGCACAACAGTAGAATTTGGAATGAAATCTTCACTCTCAATCTCCTAGAGTGTGGGAATCATACTGCTCCTCCCAGAGAATGGGCTTGTGGTTACTCCCTAGTCTTGTGAGAGCTCCTTAAAAGTATGCTCTCTTAAAGGTATGAATCTCATGGAATTCTAGTAAATATATTACTGAACTAGAGAATTGTTAAGTACTATGCTAAATTAGATAATTATATCCATTTCAGTGACTTAGCACCTTGTAAGAATCCTAACAATTCATAAAAGGAATATTATAAAAGATGCCAGCTGCACACACACACACACACACACACACACACACACACATACACACACACACACAGAGCTGACATAGATTGTTACACCTTTAATAAGACCAAAGACAGGACTAGAATTGAAAAAGAATGTTTTAATATAAGAATATTTCTTATATAACAAAAGCAGAGGTCTAATAAAAAAGAGAGCATGGAAGATTTATCTTATATCATGATTTTATTATTACAAATTCTCATGATAGACTTGAAAAATCACTATCAAAGATATGTAGAGTCTTTAATTTTATCCCTTTTTACAATAGAAAAGTACAAAGCTCATAGTGTAGTGATGGATTTGACAAAACTATGGGAAAAAAAATTTCAGAAATAGTGGTTAGCTGTTCTATTATTTCCCCCTCTTCCAGTCTTGTAAAAGACACTGTACTCAATTTGTATCTTCTTTATGCTCCTGATTCACTTTTTTAATTTGACCATTTGGAAAAATATTTGCTCCAGAACATATTTAGATCTCATTGCTCCTTTTGTTGTATACTAAGCACTTAAAGAAGTCCACCACACTTTCTGGCATAGAATTCCAGATTCATCTTAATATCCTCTTAGTAATTTGAGCAAACCATACTTTTTTTCTGAAAAGAAAGGTTTATTCAAATCAGTTTCAGAGGAGGTGGTGATAATTCTATGAAACTGGAATGAAAGACCACTATGTGAAGGACAAGTCTCAAAGTGAGATTAGATGAGTTGGAGAGGTTCATGTTTCACATTTAGTTGTTCATAAACTTTGATAGCTTTAGATAAGAAAATATAAGCCATATGGTAAAAGGATAAGTAAAAGAGGGTTGTGAAGTGATGTAGATTATTCTCATCTTCCTGAAGGCACACTTGAGGAGGGGGCAGAGCTAAGATGGTGGAGAGTACTCAGGACTTTGCCTGAGCTCATCCTGGCTTCCCTTAGAATCAAGACTGATCAAGTCTCCAAACAAATTTTGGGGTAACAGAACCCATAAGCATTTGGAGTATAATAATTTTCCAGCATAAGTAATTCAGGAATGGTCTGTTTCATTTGGGTAGGGGTAACATGGCCTAGAATAAGTCTAGCAAGAAGAGGCCCTAAGCTGGGAATAAAGTGGGAGGGTCTTATAATATAGCATCAGTATCTAATCTGTCATGGATCATAAGGCAGTGGAATAGCAGACCAGCTCGGACATCTCCAACACAATTACAGAAGGTAAATAGTGAATCTGTGGACCTCAACATAACAGGCTGGACTTGCTTAGGCCCACCCAGCTCAGTGGTGAAAGCTGCAGCACCAGCCCTAGCACATTCAGTGAGAAGCTGCTTTCAACAAATAGAGAAAACTTGGGATAGTCTTTGTGTGCTAGAAACAAAATGAATAAAAAAGTAAAAAGAGCTCTGATCATAGAAAGCAAATGTGGAGACAAAGAAGAATAGAATACAAACCCAGAAAAAGACAATAAGGCAATTTCAGGTGACATCTCAAAGTGGGGAAAAACTAGTCTCCATGTCAAAAGGCTCTCTTGGAAAATTATCTTAATAGAAAGTTATAAGGAAAATGGGGGAAAATGAAAATTTGCAGGACAGTTTGGAAAAGGAAACAGAAGAAAACAACTCCTTAAAAATGTAAAAAATATATTCTGAGGAAAACAACTTGAAAAATAGATTTGGTGAGGTGGAAAAAGAAAGCAACTCCTTGAAAAATAGAACTGGAGAAATGGAAAAAAGAGAACCACTCCATAAAAAATAAAAATGATGAAAGAGAAAAAAAAAGTCCAGTGAACAAAGCAATTGCTTTAAAGATAAAATTGACCAAATCCAAAAGGAGGTACAAATGCCAACTGAAGAAAATAATTTAATGCCAATTAGAATTGGACAAATGGAAGTGAATGATTTAAGAAGACATCAAGAATCAGTTAAATAAAAAAAATCAGAAGAAAAAAATTGAAAAAAACAACTGACCTGAAAACAAATTCAGGAGAGACAATTTAAGGTGTATTGGATTACCTGAAAGCTGTGATGTAAAAAACAGAGATTGTAAAACATCTTTCAAGAAATTAGCAAAGAAAACTGCCCTGATATTCTAAAACCAGAGAGTAAAGCAGTCATTGAAAAATCTACTGATCACCTCCTGAAAGAAGCCACAATCTGAGATGTATATAGTGGTGTCTCAGAGTTGTCTTAATTTGCATTTCTCTGATTGTGATTTAGAGCAGCTTCTCATATGATTAGAAATGGTTTTAATTTCTTCATCTGAAAAATTGTTCATCTCCTTTGACCATTTATCAGTCGGAGAATGTCTTGGATTCTTATAAATTTGAGTCAATTCTCTCTATATTTTAGAAACGAGGCCTTTACTAGAACTCTTAAATGTAAAAATGATTTCCCAATTTATTGCTTCGAAATAGGGGATTTTCAATCATTTCTGATGAAAAGCTCAGAGCTGAACATACAATTTGATCTTCAAGGCTCAAGAGAAGCATAAAACAGTTTTTTAAAAAAAGAAGAAAAAAAAACTTTTAAAGGTTAAAATGTTTCCATTCCTACATGGGAAGATAAAATGGTTTACTCCTGAAAACTCTAATTTTGTCAGGGCAGTTAGGAGGGTTATACTCAGACAGTATAGTTATAAGTTGACTTTAATGTTATGATATAAAAAGATGACCTTGTATAATAATGCAAGTAATAATACAAGAAAATTGTTTTGAAGTCATAGAACATAACAGGAAAGTGGGAATTAAGAAAATCCACTGATTACCACCTCAACAAGATCCTTTGTGGAAAACACATTGGAATGTTATTGACAAATTTAAAAACACCCAGATCAAAGAGAAAATTTTGCAAGATACAAGAAAAATAATTCAAATATGTTGGAGCTACAATTAGGACTGTACAGCAGCCACAATAAAAGTCCAAAGGTCCTGAAATCATTTCTACTGACAATCAAAAGAGCTTGCAGCTCTCTTTTTTTTGGCATGCAGCAAAAATATCATATACAGCAAAATTACGTATAATATTGATAGAGAAAAAATGGATATTCAATGAACTAACAGATTTTCAGGACTTTCTATCAACCAAATCCTAACTTAATAAAAAATTTAACATATAATAGCCAGTATCAAAAATCAATTTCAATGAACTCAACATGGATAAATTATTTATTTTACAAGGGAAATTTATAGCATATGTTTATATTGAAATCAACAAGAAAACTGCTCAAAAGAAAGATTGGGCAGAATTAAGGTAAAAATAGTTATTAGGTCATACAATGAGGTACAGAGGCAGAGAACAAAAAAAAAAAACAATTTACAAGGAAGTAAAGAAAACATGGACATTCATGAATGTAATTTCTTCTACTAATGTTTATACTTTTTTAAACTAATATGTGTTGTTATATATGTTAAATCCTCCTTGATGTTCATCTGGGCACATGACAATGTTCTCCTTTGTATTTCCTTTCTGTTTTTCTTCTTTTATTCTGTTTCATTAAATAAAATAAATTTGGATTTTAAAAAAAATCCTACAATATGTTGTTTACAAGAAACCCATTTGACAGAGAGATAGTGTTATGTTTCAGCTGAAGTACAAAAAAAAAAAAAAAAACAGAGATATCAATTCTGATCTCAGATAAAGCAAAAGTAAAAATATGTCTAATTAAAAGACACCAGGAAGGAAAACACAAAGGGTACCATAAACAATGAAGTAATAAAAATACTAAATGTAAATGTCACAAATGGTAGAGCAGGCAAATTCCTAGAGAAGATGATTTTAAGGCAGTTACAGGAAGAAATAGACAGCAAAACTATCCTAGTGGGGCACCTCAACCTTCCTCTCTCAGAATCAGACAAATCTAACCACAACATGAACAAGAAAGAAACTAGGGAGTTAATAGGATGCTAGAAAACCTAGATTTTCATGAGAAAATTGAATAGGGACAGAAAGGAGTGCATTTTTTTTTCTCAGCAGTACATAGCATTTACACAAAAACTGACCTTTCCTTAAGGTATGAAAAACCTCACAACCAGATGCAGAAAGGCAGAATCAGTAAATTCTGCCTTTTCTGATCACAATGCAATAACAAATTATATTCAATAAAGGATCAGGGAAAGACAGATTGGAAGATTGAAAGATTGAGTCCAAATGGAAATTAATTTAATTCTAAAAAATGAGTGAGTCAAACAAAAAATTAAAAAAGAATCCATAATCTCATCCAAGTGAATGACAATAATGTGACTACATACAAAGTGTCAAAGCACTTCATAGGAGAATTTTTTTTTTGCCCAAATAGCTACATAAATAAAATAGAAAAAGAAGAGATCAATAAATTGGGCATGCAACTAAAACAGCTAGAAAAAGAACAAATTAAAACCTTGAATTAAATACCAAATTAGACATTCTGAAACTCAAAGGAGAGTTTAATAAAATTGAAACTAAGAAAACTATTGAACTATTTCATAAAAAAAACTAAGAGATGGTTTTATGGAAAAAATTAAAATAGATAAATTTTGGTCAATTTATTAGAAAAAGGAAAGAAAATAACAAAATTGCCAGCATTAACAATGAAAAGGGTGAATTTGCCACCAATGAAAAAGAAATTAAAACAATAATTAATTGTATGGCAACTATATGGCAACAAATATGGCAATCTAACTGAAAAGGATAAATATTTATAAAAATATAAATTTCCCAGGTAACAGAAGAGGAAATAAATTACTTAAATAATTCCATTTTATAAAAATAAATTGAACAAAGCATTAATTATTAACTCGCTAAGAAATAATCTCCAGGGCCAAATGGATTCAGAAGTGAATTTCAACAAACACTAAAAGACCAATTAATTCTAATACTATGTAAACTATTTGGAAAAACAGATAAAAAGAACTCCTGACAAAATACTTCTATGACGCAAATATGGTACTGATACTTGAATCAGGAAGAGCCAAAAGAGAGAAAGAAAATTACAGATCAATCTTCCTAATGAATATTGATGCAAAAATATTAAATAAAATATTATCAAAAGGATAATACTCTATGATTAAATGGGATTTATGTTTATAATGCAGGGCTGGTTAGATATCAGAAAAACTATTAACCATAATCAATCACATAAATAACAAAACCAACAGAAATTATATGATAACCTTAATAGACACAGAAAAAGCTTTTGACAAAATACACCTTTTTCTATTAATAACTCTAGATAGCATAGGGATAAAGAGAGCTTTATTTAAAACAATAAGCAATATCCATTTAAAATCAATAGTAAGAATCATTTGCAGTCGAAAGAAGCTGAATGCATGCCCAATAAAATCAGGAATAAAACAAGGATGCCCATATCACCATATATTCAACATTGTATTAGAAATGTTGGCTTTAGGAATAAGAAAAGAAAAAAATATTAAAAGAATTAGAATAGGCAATGAGAAGATAAAATTCATTCTTTGCATTCTTTAAAGAATCCTAGAAAATCATCCAAAAGTGTACTGGAAAAAATTAACAGCTTTAGCAATATTGCAGGATATAAAATAAACCCACAAATATCATCAGCATTTCTATTTATTACTGACAAAAAGCCCATCAGCAAGGCATAGAGAAAGAAATTCCATTTAAAACAACTATAGACAAAATAAAATATTTGGGTGTCTACCTGCCAAGGCAAATCCAGAAACTATATGAACACAATTATAAAACACATTTCTCATAAATAAAATCAGATCTAAACAAATGGAATAATAGCAATTGTATATGGGTAGGTTGAGCTGATATAATAAAAACTACAATTCTGCCTAAATTGATTTATTTGTTTAGTGCTATACCAATCAAACTGCCAAAAAATTATTTTATAGAACTATAAATAACAATAACAAAATGCATCTGGAAGAGCAAAAGGTCAAGAATACCAAGGGAATTCACGACAAAATACAAAGATTGCTGGCTTAGCAGTATCAAACCTAAAACTATATTATAAATCAGCAGTCATCAAAACCATTTCATAATAGCTAAGAGTGGTGGGTCAGTAGAATAGATTAGATACACATGATACAAGCATCAAGGTGTATAGTAACATATTTGATAACCCCCAAATTCTAGCTTCTGGAATAAGAACTCTATTTGATGAAATTTGCTGGGAAAACTTTCTAGTTTTTTCTAATAATTTCTTAATTATTTTCTAATAATATCTCAGAACTCAGCATAGACCCACATCTCACACCCCATACCAAAATAAATTCAAAATGGGTCTATGTTTTGGGCCTAAATGATGATATCAATATACAAATTACAATACCAAGGGATAATTTACCTATCGGATCTTTGGAGAAAGAATAAATTTATGGCCAGAGAAGAACTAAAGAATATTATAAAAGGCAAAATGTAAAACTTTGATTATATTAAATTAAAAAGGTTTTGAACAAACAAAGCCAATAGAAACACGAGTAAAAGGAAAGCACAAAGCTAGGAGAAAAACTCTTTACAATCAGTTTTTCTGATAAAGGTCTCATTTCTAAAGTATATAAAGAAGTGTCAAATTTATATAAATGCAAGTCATTTTTCAATTGATAAACAGGCAAAGGATATGAACATATAATTTCAGGTGATTAAAGCCATTTACGGTCATATGAAAAAATGCTCTGAATTACTATTGATTAGAAAAATGCAAATTAAAACAACTCTCAAGTACCACCTCATACCTCTCAGATTGGCTAAAATGATAGGAAAAGATATGGAGAAGTATTGGAGGGGGAATGGAAAGACTAGGATACTAACACAGTGTTAGTGGAGTTGTGAAATAATGCAACATTTTTGGAGAACAATCAGGAACTATGCCCAAAGGGCTATGAAATTGTGCATACCTTTTGAGCCAGCAGTACCTCTACTATGTCTATATCCCCAAAAATCCCATAAATGAGAGAAAAAGGACCCACATGAGCAAAAAAAGCTCTTTTTGTGGTAATAAAGAATTGGAAAATAAGTAGATGCTGATCAATTAAGAAATGGCTGAATAATGTGATATATGAAAGTAATAAAATATTATTATTCTATAAAATATGATCATCATCAAGCTGATTGTAGAAATGCCTGGAAAATTTTACATGAACTGATGCTGAGCTAAACAAGATGAACCAGGAATACATAGTATACAATAACAGCAAGAATATGTGATGAATGATCAGTTATGAAAGACTTGGTTCTTCTTAGTGGTTTAGTGATCCAAAGGAAAACCAATATATTTTGGACAGAAATTGTCATTTGCATTCAGAAAAAGAATGATGGAGAATGAATGTAAATTAACACTTGATATGCTCACTTCTTTTTTCTGTTTTTTTTTTCCCTTTCCCTTAGTTTTCTTTTTCCCTTTTGGTATAATTTTTCTCCCCCAACATGATTCATAAAGCAAGATGTATTATAATAAATATAATTAAATAAAAACAGACAATTTGTCTATGTTGAGTTCTTTGACATTAATCTTTGGTATTGGCTCTTATATATTGTTTCCTATGATATTTGGCTTTGATTGATAGAAAGTCCTAAAAATCTATAAATCATTAAATATTCATTTTTCTCCTTCAACACTATATCTTTGCTGTATATGTATACTTTTGATTGTCAATAGATAATATTTCAGGACCTATGGTCTTTTATTGTAAATTCTGATAAGTCCTGGACAATTTTAATTGTAGCTTAAGTATATTTGAATTGTTTTTTCAAGTCTTTTGTAAAATTTTTTCTTTGATCTGGGGGTTTGGGAATTTGGCAATAGTGTTGCCAAAACAGTATGTGTTTTCCACATAGGACTTCATTGTGGTCGTGATAGGTGGATTTTTTCTATTTCTGCTTTTTCCTCATGTTCTATCTCACCAGGCCAATTTTCTTGTACTATTTATTTCTTGCTTTCTTTTTCGCTTTCTTTCTCTCTTTCTCTTTTTCTCTCTTTCTTTCTTTCTTTCTTTCTTTCTGACTTTATTTATGTGAAATGTGTTTTATGATTGTGTTCATATCATTTCTAAATTTGCCTTGGCAGGTAGATACCCAAATATTTTATTTTGTCTTTAGTTGTTTTAAATGGAATTTCTTTCTCTGTGTCTTGCTGATGGATTTTTTGTCAGTAATATATAGAAATGATGATGTTTGTGGGTTTATTTTATGTCCTGCAACATTTCTAAAACTGTCAATTAATTAAACTTATTAAAATTAAAAAATAAAGTTCTTGTGTGAATTCTTTCTGAGCAAAGAGCCATTTCACATTACTCTTTGGGGTAGAAGTTGTTTGTTTTTTTACTTCAGTGTCTTCCTCTAAAAATGAACCCCAATCTTCCCTGAAGTATGTTTCTGTGGCTAGAGAAGAGCAAATTAAGACAACTCTGATTAACACTTAACAAATCTCAAATTAGCTAAGATGTCAGGAAAAGATATTGATAAATGTTGGAGAAGATGAAGAAAAACTGGGACACTGATACATTGTTGGTGGAGTTGTGAACTCTCAACCATTTTAGAGAGCAATTTGGAATTTATAAAACTCTATATACCTTCTGATCCAGGACTATCTCTACTGGTTCTGTATCCCAAAGATATCATAAAAATGGGGAAAGGACCAACATGTGCAAAAAGAAAGAAAGAAAGAAAGAAAGAAAGAAAGAAAGAAAGAAAGAAAGAAAGAAAGAAAGAAAGAAAGAAAGAAAGAAAGAAAGAAAGAAAGAAAGAAAGAAAGAAAGAAAGAAAGAAAGAAAGAAAGAAGGAAAGAAAGAAAGAAGGAAAAGAAAGAAAAAAAGAAAAGAAAGAATTTTTTTTCACTCATTCCATGAGTATTGGTGATGAAAGAGTTATTCACCTCATTAATGATCATTAGTGATGTTTCTTCTATGGTCTCTCAGTTCTTAGCAAGGCTTGTCCTTAACCTGTCTGATGTTAACTAAAAATGTTTATTGGTGGGTGGAATCAAAAAATAGTTTCATTTATCTGGCACACCCTCTAACAGTCCAGCATCACTGAACACATAATAGGTGATTAATAAATATTTTCTGATTCACTTACTCATCATGATTATGGTAGTTCTTCTGCAAAAGGATTTTGTAAAAATTTTAAGGTTACTGTGACACACATATATCTATTAATCCAACCTAATTTGTGTTGTAGGAGAAAGTGAAGTTTATATTGGAAATTCAAATATCTAGATTCTTGTCCAAGCTCCAATACTTGTGTGATCTTGTATAATTTATTAATCATGAAGGGGTCAGAAATCTAGAGTCAGAGTGACCCTAGGCAGCCATCTAACACAAATCTAGAGATGAGGAAATTAGGTCAAGGAGGTTTAAATTATTTGAACAAGGTCACCTGGATAATAAGGAAACAGGTTAATAAAGCAGGTTATGAATCTGAGACCTCTTGTTTAAGCATCAGCATTCTATAATAAACTGCTTCCTATTTTTAAAACTAAAAGTTGGACTAAAGAGTGTCTATAATCTCTTCCAATTCTAAATTCTGTGCTTCTAAGTACAGAATAAATCTTGGCCAATACTTTGTAACTATGTGGTTGACTGCAGATGCTTTGTGAACTAAATACACCCCCAAATTTGTCTTGTGCCTGAAATATGCCAAGTATACTAAATATATTTTTCAGACTTTGATTAGAGTGCCATACTAACTATAAGTATGCAGAAACACCATGAAAGAGTGGTCCTTGCATACAGGAAATAGGGTTCCCTCTTTGCAACTATGCGGGAGCTGGGATTCTTCCATTTTGACAGATGGATCATTCCCTGGCAAGTTCTGACTCCATTTGAAATCTTAGAAACTGCATGAGCAATCAGTGATCATGACAGCAAGATGAAAAAAAAGGTCTGATTCGACCTGAATATCTTAAGCTGGGATAGGTGTATTTGGTATAGGGATTAGATAATAAATTTAATCAAATTCTGATAAGCTATTGTTCTGGAGACAAGGATTAATACTAGGAAGAAAGTGATACAATTTCTTTTGTTATGGAGATTATTAGATAGCATACTAAAGGGCATTAGTCAAGTATAAAAGATGAATGCTATCTATCCACAGAGCCCCACATAGAGGAACTCTTAAGAGTTAATGGAAGATAGGCAAGATGGAGCAGAAATTTTGCACTTTGTTTCATAGAAGGAAGAATTTTTTTTTTCTACAAAGATCTGAATTCTAATTTATACACTTCCTTCTATATCTTGAAGATTGTAGATTATTCTCAATAATGAGAGAACATTTTTATTTTGTTTAGGGATATTTGAGAAAAAAAGCATATTTAGGTAAAAATCCTAGAAAACAGTCAACAGGGGAATTTACCTGTGTAGATGTTTTTTTTTTTTTTCCCCAAAAATGTTGCCCAGTGGGATTCCAATTTGATTAGTTATCTTTCCACAAAATTAATCCTTTCTTAACTCATTAAAATAGCCATCATACTGAGTTATGTTCACTGGAAATGGTAGGCAATATTTAATGAACAATACAGAAAAATGTAAGGGGAAAAACAAACAAAAAATACAACTGAAGGAACACTTTTTATGGCTAAATAAATTCTGTGATTTCTAAGCTAAAGACATATCCAGTAAAGAACTAGACCATTAAAAGCAAGTGCTTAGAATATTCCACAAGGTACATTTCAGAAAGGGTTTAAAAAATACTGAAGATACATTAAGATAATTGCAGTGGTCTAATTAGTCTTTCTCCTAAAAATGGCTTGTCTACTAGGGGTTTAATAGATGAAGGATTTTAAAGGGGTTATAGAGAAATGGTTATAGTAATCATAGAAGGAAAAAGTGCTGAAGGTATCACAGAGCCTCATAATTAAACTGAAACTTACAGCTCAATTAAATTTGAGCATCATTATGCATAAAACATCAGTGAGCACCAAGAGTCTAATAAAAAGGAATGCTATCAATGTTAACAGCCAAAAGGTAAGAGATAATATAGATTGGACCAAGTGGTGCAGATATAGTCAAGGAAAATTTGAATAATGTTGGAAGTTGAAGTACAACCCTAACTCTCTAATAAGCTGATTAATGTGTTCTTGACATAGCAGAGCTATCCATTGCTTCAAATTACATCAAGCTCAGGTTTATGCAAAACACCATAATTTTTTTTTTCAGGGATGGGGATGAGAAATACACATTCCAGTGATTTATCCTTCACAAGGAAGACAAGAGACACCTTTGACTGCCAATGCGTCACTCTTCCCTTTAACCCTTATAAAAATAATTATATATTTAGGACAAGATGAACTGACCTTGCTTTTTCATTCTAAATTTACTTCGGAGGGCCTGGAATGAGTTGCTTTTTTCCGAGAATACCATTTTAAACTTCAGAACTTGTAAGTAGAGAAATTTGTGGGAATCAGTTTCCACTTTATTGAAAACCTCAATAACTTATTCAATGGTTTTTGTGTCCAGAATGTTCAAAATCACCAGCTATTTGCTATATCCTACTTAAATGTTTGTTTGTTTGTCTTTTTAAAGAAAGAGAGGTTGATGTCATAACTAAAAACCTATTCTTTCTTTGGAAAATGATAACCCATTGGAAAGTATACTTTTTGCTTCAATTCACATTGTTACATGACTTTCAGAGATTAAATGACTTACTCTGTCATCTTGGCTAAGATATTAATGAACAAATGCTCAAACTGAATCTTGTTTTCATATATAAAATGATATTGGACTAAGTGACCTCTAAGATTCCTGCAATACCTAAGATTCTATGCTCTTTAAAGCAGTTTTCTCATCTCAAATTTTTGAAGGTCATAACTCAAAAGTAGCTTTTGTTTGCATAAAAGCTGGATCAGCAGTTCTATTACTTAAACAATGTATTTGAAAACTTCTGCAATCAATGTCATTTTTATGTGGGATGCTAAAACTTCTGTCTGGAACCTTTTCAAAGTCCAACTTTTACCATGAAATGCAATACTGTGCAATGGAAACATCACTGGGCATAAAGTCAACAGAGCTGGATTCTAGTCCAAACTCTTCCTGTAAGTCACTGTTTGATTTCCATCTTGTTATTTAATCTCTCTCAGCCAAACAGTCACCAAGTATTTATTAAGTGTTTACTATGTGCTGGGCATTGTGCCTAGCTGAAAATACAAAATAAACAAACAAATAATCCTTGCCCTCAAGGAGTTCATATTCTAATGGAAGAGGATCCTAATTTCCTCATCTGTTAAATGAGGGAATTGGATTATATAATCCCTTAGATGCCTTCTAACTTTTTGATTCAATATCTTTGAAGAAATTTTATTTGAACCTACATTTTCAAAGGATCATGCCATAAATAGCTTTTATTGGAACACGTAAAATTTGTCAGAAATTTCATTTTTAAACTCTTTATCATATATGTAAGATAATCATAACGAAAATGTGATTTTAGATTTCGATTACATTTTCTTCTATGAAAAGTGAAATTCATTGTTACACATGAGTTACATATGAATATATTTGACGTTGGAAAAGATATAATCTTATTTTTATTCAATGTATATGGTAACTTCCCTAAAAATAAGATTATATCTTTTCCAACATCAAATATCTTCACCAGGCTTCCAAAAGTCTTATGATAACATACTTCCATATGATTTCTTCCCACCCTTTCCCGTAAACACAATTTATCTCCCAACAGCATCCTCCACTCCTTTGCAGACTGCTGTCATCCCTGCAGAAGCCTCCTGCTTTGTGTTGCCTGCATTAGGAATCATTCTTCTTGCTTCACTTCCCCTTCTAGGCTCTTCGTCCCACTTCAGAAAGACAGATGTCTTGTCTTTTTTGCTCAAATTCCTTCTGTTACACACTTCTGTCCTAGTTTACTATTGTTAAGAATATAAAGAAAGATTTTAGATGGAGGGTGGATGCCAGAGCAAATATATCTCTAATACCGAACTTGGAATGGAGCTTGGGGAAGAACAATTTTTTTCCTGCTTGTGTCAACATGGGGATTATGATCTTAAAAACAAAAGATTTAATGTAATACTCTGTGTAAAAATAAATGAAGAAGGTGAGCCTTCTGCTTAATCAATGAACCTATCAAAGTAAACTCAAAAAAGATACCCGACTTTTCTACCCCCAAAATTGATTTTAACTTAATTGAGAACAATAACTATATTAGAATTAAAGATTTAAAGAGTGTGATAGACATTAACATAAAGTTATTGTATTGTCCTAAACTCACAACAGATTTTACAATAATTTAAATGTACATAATGGCATCAAGAAACTTTCAGATTTCTTGATCATTTAAGAAAGGATTCATTCTGATTATATAAAGTTTTGGTTTTCTTTTCTAATATTATAATATCTCATCAAATTTATATATTATTATGCCATGGATGCTTGTGTTATTCCTATATAATCTATTGGCTATTTCAGTGTTTGCTTGTTTTATTGCATCATTATAATATAGTAATGAGAACAAAATTACTTGTACCTGGATTCTAAAATTATTCTGGGATTCTGTACTTGATACATAGTGTTTCATTTTGAATGATAAAGTTGTATAAAAAAAATTTCAGGGCAGCTAGGTGGCACAGTGTATAAAGCACCAACCCTGAAGTTAAGAGGACCTGAGTTCAAATGTGACCTCAGCTACTGCAATACTTCCTAGCAGTGTGATCCTGGGCAAGTCATTTTACCCCAATTGCCTCAGCAAAAAAACAACAAAAATAAATAAATAAAAGATGCATTATTCATGGCTATTACTTAAGAGAGAACAGGAAAACAAAAGACTTGGATTCTAACTTTGGTTTCAATAAAGATGATCTAAAATTTTTAACATAATGACTTGATTTCCAAAGAACTCCTAAAGTTTAGGAGCAAAGACAAAAAAAAATTACTACAATCTCTGATGAGATGCCTTTGTTTTTTTATACTTAAGAATAGGATCATATTAAAGTAAGGTTTAAAGAAAAGTAAAAACAGCTAAAAGTATGCATATTAAGTAATTTAATTAAAATAAACAAGTGAAATATCACTATAAGGTTTTGGAATGGTATGGAAACAGAAGAATAGGGATGAAGAAGAATATTTATGTTATCAAATTTGATTTCTAGTGAAAATATATAGAGGCCTAGTTTTTTTTTTGTTGTTGTTGCTCATGATTAAAATATTATTTCACACTAAAATATTGCATGCTAAACCAAGAAGAAAAATATCCCAAAAAACTAAATAGATTGAGACTGTTTTTTTTCCTTTTTTTCATACTTTATATTAGAAAAATCAATACATTAGCATTTCCATTTTAAATAATAGTTACAATCGCTATTTTTCTGCCCTCCACTGATAGAACAGTAATGCAATTTTAAGAAGCAACTAAAGTTAAATTGAATTTATCATTTTAGTGGAAAACAGAAGAATGTGAGGAATCCAATGTAGAAAGTAGATAATTTTTCATTGCAACCAAGGAGTGTTTGATATTACACTTTCACACCCATATATACTTCAATGCAAGTAGTGTGTACATACACACAAATACACACACAAATAGTATACACGAATTACATAGCTAAAATAAAGGTGATATTTTTAAAACTCCTTTAAAATTGTATTTATTTGATGAACCTTTTAACATTTATATTCTTATATCTATCCACACAACTATACTAAGGGTAAAAATTAAATTTAATTTCACTAAGACTCCAGTTGCTTTATATTCAAAATTACTTTTTGGTTTCTTGTTTATTTTGCCAAAGCCTACATTTCTGGCACTAAATTGATATTATTTAAGTTGCATGGGATTTATGAGAGTTGGTCAAATTATATTGGTTGTCATGTACAAAAATATCCACATCTTGGCTTGTTTTAGAATTTTCCTTGAACTCCTTTTTCAAGATCATACAGTGATGTATCATATGATAGTATCTGTGTCTATTCAAAACATTGTTAAAATAATTTATTTGTTAAAGGCTTTTTTTTTTTAGATCTAGACTAATTTTTAATTTAAAAGTATTTCATATAAATTTTAAGAAATTAGAGCTTTGGGGACATATCTATCTAGTTGTTTATTGAATTTTGAGAATATGCATTTGAATAATAATAAAAATAAACATTGGATGGTTAGTATATCAAATTAATGTTGACAATCTTAGTTATCTTGCTTGCCTCCCTAAAAGGTTCCCAAAATATTGGCGGAATAGCATCAGTAATCATTTTTCCTTCCAATATAAAAAGTATTTCACTGTTGTATAATAGGAAATACATTCAGAAAAAAAAAAAAGAAAAAGAAAAAACCATGACAGTATTCCAGGATAATACATTTCCCTCTTCTATCAACTGTTTCTGCATATACTACCAGGCTGACCAGTTTGACTCGAATTGATTAAGCAATTCAAGTCTGGATTACTAGTCAATTTTGTTGACTAGTTCAATTTGTTTCAGATGAATAAATTGATTAGTGTTGTACCAGATTGATAAAACATATAGATTTTAATAAGGAATGGGTCTTTTTTGTTATCAAATTCTTACCTGGTATGAAGATGCTTATATTTAACAATAAGAGAGGGAAAAAACAAAACAAAACAAAACAATGTTTCCTACTTCTAGTTCTATGCCTTTATTTCACAGATGTATAGTAGGAAACATGTTGAGAGAAAATATTAAAATATTTTAAAACCACATGGGATTATTAAAAACTGGAATGAATCCTTTAAATCTTTGATGCAACTGTTCATCAGCTGATTTTTTTTTTAAGTTCTCCGTACATCACTGGAAGCCTATAATTCACAGCTGTTGGTTCAAACAGTGTTCCTGGAGGATGGTCAGAGGAACATACTGGAACATTGGAAAAGGGAAAAATTAGCCAAATTCATCATTTGCTTTTAATTTTGCATTTTCTTCCAATTAATTCCTCTTACTTGTCGAGCAAGACTGAGCTCATCTTAAAACTCTTAATTCCTTTTGGCTGAATGTAAATGATGACGCCTAACATTCTTTCACACCACTGTGAATAATATCTCTTATATTTTTGGATCTTTTTGTAAGGCTATTTTTGGGTGAAAAACAAAAGCATTCTGCACTCTTCAAAAAACAAAGGTGTTAAGTGTTGAAATCAATCAATAATTTGCCTTTTATCTGCTTTAAATGACAATCTTAGCAATTGTCACAGAATTCACCCAGGCATTGTGGAAATCTCATTCTGTCATCATAAAAATCTGACTGCAGCAAAATCTGTCTGGCACTGGACATAGCCCTAGTCACCCTGTGCTAACATTAAGATCCCTGGTGGTACTGAAAAGGAAAAATTGATAAAAATAGAAAACATAATATGTAAACAGTTTAAGTAAAAGAAAATACTCTCAGGGAGGGATGACATTTTTTTCTTTTTCTTTTTTGCATTTGTTCATGACTATCAGAAGTAACCACTCTCTGGACTTGTTTTTGATTTTATTTAACAAGAAACAATAGAAGTTATAAGTTCCTTTAAAAACAAATTTAGAACTAACTCTTTTTTTGACATATCATCCTTAAATGTACTGATCAGTTTTTGGTATTTCATTTTCTATCCCTTTAGCTTTTTTTTCCAACTGAGATGTATTTCTAAATTTAATTTATGCTTCATTATTTTTTATTCTTTGAACTTAAGGCTAGAATTATAACATACGGCAAGTATTAACAGGTCCCCATATCTAACAAGTTAAAAAAAGAATGGACCTCCATTTTTGTTTCTCTTCCAGGACTCTTATCAAAGTGTTTTACCCACACTCTTCCACCCAATTCTCCCTGGGAAGGGCTTAAATAAGTCACTAGGTCCTCTTGTTTACTCAGTTGTACAGTCTCACCAATTCTAGAAGCATGAATTCATGCCACAGACTTCCTTCTCAGCAACAGTTGGAGAAAATCAAATCTGCAGATGTCCTGGTTCTGTCTGGCTTCTTTCCTAAGGGTTTGTTATTTGTTTTTTTGTATTGAAGCCTGCTTAGTAAAGTAAAACTATTCATATGCCTTAAATCTGACAATATGGAGAATAGGAATATTATTTTCCTTCAAAGAGTGTTCTTTATTTTTCCTTTCATCTTATCATTCATATTTGAGTCATAGGAAAATCATACCCACAGACTGCTTTAGCCAAAGTCAGGAAAAACTTTTCCAATATAGATTAACCAAAGGACAAGAGTACTATGAGTACTTCTTTCAGTGTTTAAACATAGGAAATCTATAATAGCTTCAAAAAAGTGATGTGTGTGTTTGTATGTGTGTCTGTGTGTGTATGTACTCTGTGTAGGAGTCTAAAATACTAAAAATTATGTATAAATTTATCCCAAACTTTTAACTTTCAATCACTTACAACTTAACAGTAACATCTTTACAGAGTATTTCATTAGCTAAGAAATACCATAACCTTAAGTCCTTTAGCCATTAAATCTATCCAAAGGCTCCCTTGGGCTTTGTTCAGGATTTTAAGCTTCCTTTTACACACTGGGAAAAGTTCAAAAAACTTGCAGTATTCGCCAAAGTTTTCTTCTTTCTATATCCCCTCTGCCCCAAATTCACAAAACAAAAGAGTAATCTATCTAGTTTATTTCTTCCAAAATGGTGTTCTTAAAGTACATCTTGCAGATAGATTATCCATCCCTCACAGCAAAGCTTCACAATGGGAGTCTAATAATTGCTCTTTTTCTAATTTCACTAAATGAGTTATAATTATTTTATGTCTGTTTTATGGTTACTGAATAGTATTAACCTAAACTCTAATTATAATATAGCTTTCAAAGAAATGTATGGACACCAAATTGATGAACTGCTAGCTTATGTAGGAACATCCCATAAAGCAGATATACAGCTAATAGTTTTAGGAGGAACATGTTAAAATTCAGGGGCACAATTCATTCATGAATAAGTAAAAGGGTATAAATTCATTCATTCTTTGCATAGCAGACTAGATAGACAGGAACATGCGGTCGTGATTAACACATATAAAAATGAATGCAAGGCAAGAAATATATTACCAAAGTGATTGGGACCATTGATTACCATTTGATCTATAGACAGTCACAATTATAATCATAACTGATATATTTATTGAGTTGCTTAGAATTTGTATCTTTTATGATAAAAAATTAGGTGATTAAAGTTCATGCTATAAATAAGGCTGCGTGACCATTTTCATGAAATGTTTAGACATTTAGCAACAATTTGTTTTTAAATTATTTGTATCACCATTTAAAATGTTCTAGTAAAAGCAAATTAGAATCCAATGAAATGTGATAAACTCCAGTCAGGAAAAATTTTTAAAAGTCAGTAGACAATAGTGATTCTCTCTCTCTGCTTCCAATGTGATTCTATGAACACTGTCCTTTCATCTGAGAACTAAACTGACATTTAGTTTAAAGATGCATATGCTGGTATATTAATTGTGGCACAAAGAAACAAATTATAATCGATCATAAATCAGAGGAATATTTATATATAGACACTTGAACAGCGTAATATAGTATTGGCTTATTCAAGACAATAATTCAAAACAATAGTTGTTCCCTGGCTGAAGAAATCTCTTATTGTTTATCATTAAAATATTGAATCATAAGAGCTTATTTAATTCAAAATGCATTTTATTTAAGTCCCTTGCAATTTAGATAAACAAGCTTTATTGCACAAAACACAATTTAGATGTTTGGGGCATATGGCTTATTTAAGCAACCGATCTCTTCACATACCATGGTATCTGAAATTTCATGCTTATTTCAGTGGATTTGTAAATGGAGAAAGATTTTGAAAATGAAGCAGATTATTCTAGCTAGGGAATAATGGAAATAGAGTTTTTGTGAACCTGTTCAACTCATACCTCTCTGTTGATTTTCAAACAGTATCTAAAACTCTGACTCTCCAAATTGATGAAAATACAAAGCAATATTTGAACCAATTTCATTAACTCAATCTGTAGAAAAAAGTTTTTCATTTCTCAAGGAAAAACTTATTTTAAGCTTGTTTTCTGTAAATAATTAACTTAAAATTAGCTCTAAATATATTCCCTATTTTTTTTACTAAGTAGCTAATATTTCCACCATTAAAACAAGGTCTTTGGATTAAGGAAATCTTTGTTCTGATCATTTTGTATTTACAATCATCTTAAAGTACTGTTAAATTTATAATTTAATTCTCTTTTAAAATACCCACCTTAAATGCCAACCTTTGAATTCAGAATAAATATCTCTGACTGCCTCTAGAATATTTCTAAACAGATTGCAAAATCATAAAATTTTAGAACTAGAAATGGACATTAAGAATATATATTTCTACTCCAATATTTTTTTCTTTAAAAGCAATATTATTTATTTATTTTAACATTCTTTTTCTTTTACTTCTGAATTTTCTCCTTCCCTCTTCTCCTTCCCACACCATTGAGAAGGTGATTTTAATTATACATATAAATAATTTCCATATTAGTCAAGTTGCACCCCCTCCCACCAAAAAATGCAAGAAAAAATTACACTTCAGTTTATACTCAGAATTCCCTTTCTGGAATATGGATAACATTTTGCAAAATGAGCATTTTAAAATTTTCTTGGACTACTGTATTCATCAGCTAACTCTTTCACAGTTGATAATCATTAGATTACTTCTGCTACTGTAGCCAATGGTTTCTTGGTTGTTTTTTTCACTTCATTTTGCATCAGTTCATGTAAATCTTCTCATTTTTCTTAAACATCCTCTTTATGATTTCTTATAGCACAATAGTATTCTATCACAGTCATACAACACAACTTATTCAGCCGTTCCCAAGTGATAGAATATCTCTTCAATTTCCAATTCTGTCACCACAAAAAGCAGCTAGAATTTTTTTTTGGAGTAGTAGTGGCTCCTTTTCCTTTTTCTTTGATTTCTTTGGGATACAAACCTAGTACTGGCATTGTTGAGTAAAAGGGAATGAATAGTTATGAATTTGGAAATAATTCCAAATTTTTCTCCAGAATGGTTGGACCATCACAAGTCCACCAACAGTGCATTAGTGTCCCTATTTTTCCACATCCTTTCCAGCATTTGTCATTTTCCTTTTCTATCCTGTAAGCCAATCTTAAAGTAAGGTAGTAACTCAGTTATCTTAATTTGCTTTCTCTAATCAATAGTAATTAAGACTATTTAAAATACATTATAGATAGTTTTGTTTTGTTTTATTTTTCTTTTCCTTCTGTTGATATTTTTCCCATTTATCAACCCAAGAATGGCTTTTTTTATGAATTTGATTCAATTCCCCATATGTTTGAGAAATGACACTTTTATTAGAGAAATTTGTCACTCCTCTTTCTTCCCTCATTTTATTGTACTAATTTTGGAGGATGAAAATGAAGTCACATCTCCTTATAATTCCTCTAGCTCAGTTGTTAAGGTCTTATTTGATGCTAAGAAGCTATGAAACTCTGTTAGATATCTATTGAAGATAGTAACTGATGAAGTAAGCCTAATTGTTGTATTAAAGTTATCCCATTATCTTGACCCCCCATCCAGAAGCTTGGAAAATTTCTTCACAATACAGTCCCACTGTCATTATTAACAAGAATAATGGAAACAATAATTTTGATAATTTTGCATGAAATGAAATGGAAAACTAAATATAATTTACAGTAGGTACATTTGATAAGTGAATATCTTCCAATCCTTTGATTGAATATAAACTATCACTTTTAATAAGCAGATATTTCTTACTTAAGTCCTCTAAAAGTGAAAGCCATTCCTATGAAAGATACATACACTATTCTACTAACTTGGTAGCCTGGTTAAAGAGTTCTCACCTTCCAGTAGTATGATTACATTTAGGGTTCTCTTGCCTGCAAGCTGACATATCTGTTTCATAGAAGACAGCCATGATTCCTTCTGGGTATATAGCAAATAGAGATTAATAATGAACATCATAAGTAATAAAAATGATATCATTTTTAATCTATTTATGCTTTCATTAAGTAGCTCCTCAATAAACCTTCTCAAAATATACATGTATATGTATTTGTCTATGTATATATTATATTTATGTGTGGATATATACACACAAATTAATTTAATGGAGACAGGACTAAGATGAGGTGAGGGATTAGAAAGAAAGCCCCCTATAGAAGGTAGTTTTAAATTTCTACTTTGAAGAATATTAGGAATTTTAAGAGGCAAGTAAAAAGTGTAATTCAGGAGGAATGAGTCATAGAGGGAAAATGAGTGGGAAAAATTTCAGAATGAAGTAGGAATGTCCTGTGTAAGAAAGAAGTAGACTTGTTTGGCTTCGCCATGGAATAATATATAAGAAGCTTGAAAAATAGGTTGGAACTAAGTTATGAAGGGCTTTAAAAGTCAAAAAGTCATTTAGGTTACAAGACAATAATAACTGCAGTTTATTGAGTAGAGGAATGAAATCAGACCTGTGCTTTTGCAAGATAACTTTAGAAGCTATATGAAAGATAGGTTCAAAAGCAGAAACACTTAAAACAATAAGACTAGTTACTTGTTGCATTAGTCCAGATGAGAGATGATGAGGAATTGAATTAAGGTAGTGGATGCTAGATGGCTCATTGGATAGGACTAGGGGTCAGAAAAGTCAGAAAGATCTGAGTTAAACTCAGGACTAAAACTCTTACTTGCTGTGTGACTCTGGACAATCCATGCTTGTTACTGAATGGATGTATGAATTGAGGAAATAAAGTGAATTTACCAGTAACAATGTGACCACTGACCAGATAAGAGTACTTAGAAAAAGTAAAGAACTGAAATGGAAAACCTTAGTGAATGGAGGGATCAGGCATGAAATATAAGACAATATTTATTAAAATTATATTCCAAAGGCTAAGAGAATAATAACTCATATTAATATAATGCTATTAAAATCTGTCAAATGTTTTTCATCATTTGATCCTTACCATATCTCTAGGAAGTTGGTCCTATTATTATTTTCCCTTTATAGTCAATCAATCAATAGATTGATAAACATTTATTACATATGAACCTAAGACACAAAGAGCTTATATAACTTGTCCAGGATCATTGGTTTGAGGCAGAATTTGAACCTTTTTCCAGCATGTTTTCAACTCCGATATGAAACATGAACCCCTCAACTATGAAGAGATGAAATACAAAGTGGTAAGAACTGGAAACACAAGGGGGTATGAGGTACATACAGCTATTATGCATATGCATCAATTCGCCCTATTGACATATAAGTTCCTCATTCTGGAAAGTAATATGCTACTGTGTCTAAAAATATTATATGGTACATACTTTTTGACCTAACAATACTTCCTACTAGGTTCATACCTCAAAGAGACAAAAGAAAGGAAAGGGAAATCTATATGTACAAAAAATATTCATAGCAACTGGGGAAATGGTTGAGTAAATTATATGTGAATGAATGAGAAAATTTAGGAAAAACTTGGGAAGATTTGTGCTGATGAAAAAGTAAATAACTGCATAGAAGTCATGCAGATAGTCAACAACTGGACCTAGAAGCTTATACAATTATTATGATTCCTAATTCAGTACTTTTCTGACTGCATCAGATAGGTTTTCTTTTGTCCTTTGTCTGATTTCTTTAAATCTAGACCAGTTTCATTGGTGGATGTGACCTATACTCCTATAAAGTTACATGGCGATTTCATTCATTTTATCAAGGAAAACCAAACACAAAACAAAACCTCTACAACGGCAACTACAGAAATATTTGGTATTCTTTTGAAGACATATTTTGTGCTGTCACCTTTTGACCTTTCACAAGTGCAAGAGACTTGTGTGAGCTTATTTTTAATGAATTAATATTTGCTTAATCTCCCATCAAAAAACAAAAGAGAAACCTTTTTTTCTTCTTAATAACCTTCATATCATACACTCTAGTCCTAAACCACCTATTTAAACACTACAGAAACAATTTGATAAAGAGTTCTATAATATCAGCACTTCATACTGCTTCCTTTATTTTTCTAGTTACAGAGTAATCTGGGTTATTTTCCCTCAGTATATTGGCCATAAAACAACATCTGGGTCTCTTGAGTTTATCATTTTCTCTCTCTTTATACCAGTTGGGCATCCTTATAAATTCAAAATGGGGTTCCATCTGCTGAAAACCTTTTAATTTATTTACTTTTCTTCTTCTTGCTGGATTTTAGCCTATATTAAATTTTGTCAAGTTTTTTGGGAGTTATTTTCTATTGTTGTTTTTAAAATCAAGCTGGATATACAATAAGAAAAATCATATTATAGTAGAGTATTTGTTACTTGGTAATAAAAGGTCAGCAGTTATGTCAAGTACTTACTGACCTGTCTTAAGGAAGATTAGAAGTCCATTATCCATTTGGCCACTGTGTTCCAATCTCAGAACTATACAAATAACAGAACAGTTATTCTTTTGCTCAGCCTCCTAAAACTTAACAGCATGGAAAGCCTACCCTAATTCACACTCTTAGACACCATGGTAGCATATGAGTATTACAAGGTGGGGAGCTACCATAGCTATTGCCAGTTACATAAACACTAGAATTTAACACTAGCATTATCTTTTCTCTTCCCATTTCTCTTTCTTCAAAAATTTGTTCTGTTTCATGATCTTATCAGGAAATAGAAGCAGTAAGATTGTAAAATGCACAGTTGTGCGTGATTGTACAATTCCACGAATGGTGACCATTAAACCAGAAACATTGCCACAAATCAATATAGACAAAAATAATAAAGGGTGATCCTGTCAGCAGGCAGACCTTTCAGGCTGGGAAGCACTTTCTGCTCCAACCCAGGGGTTTACCACATGCAGCCATCCATACTCTTCATGACATAAGCACTGACCTCTCTATCTGAGATTAATATCCTATTCTAGTAAAGGGAATGGAACATTTCTACCTGTATATAACCAAAATTCTTCCTCTAAACTATCTGTTGTCTTAAAGCTTAACTCTAAACATTGGCAAATTGGCCATTGCTTTCACCTCATTCAATCCTTCAAAATATTAATAAAAAATCCAATGACTAGGTTATCCTCCATTACCTGATCCTTTTTGTAGGATCTGACATATTTATTTAGGAGACATATATATTTGTTGGTACAAAGGGGAAAAAAAGAGGAACTGTAGCTAAATTAACTAAATGAGCTATTAGACATTAGAAATTCAAAACAAAATTCTCAGATCAATTCATGCTGAATATTTAAAGTAAAAGCCAAATTTATTGGTCTTTTCACAGTCTTAATCTTCCTTGATTTTTGTAATGTATCTGACACCATTTTCTACTCCTGTACTCAGTATCTTCTAGGTCTCTTAGTCTTCTTCCTACCTTTATAAATGCTTTTTATCTTTTTTGTATGCTGGCTCTTCATCCTCTTCCTAAACTTTTAAATAGATTATTAATCCAGATTCCATTCTTGGCCCACCTTTCCTCTCTGATTCTTCTTTGTTAGAATGAGTATATATATATATATATATATATATATATATATATATATATATATATATATATATATATATATACACACACACATATATATGTGTGTGTGTGTGTGTGTGTGTGTGTATGTAAAGAAGTACTTTACAGACTTTAACTGCTATATATGTGATAGATATTTTTACTGCTGTTAGTTTTACTAGTTCTCATGAGTAGAACAACTTTATGCAGAAAATTTTCAATTTTTTTAAATTCCTAAACCTAAAATCCCTTTGGAATTTCAGAAATACATTTCTAAATGTGTATGACATATTTTTTTTTACCTGAATCTACTTCGGCATACAGAATCCACTTATATCCTCAAAGGAAAGCATTATTTTTTATCTAAATCAACCATTTTCACTATTTTACTCAACATAATTCATCTTCTCTCCTAGTTATATTTCCAAGAACACATGCCTAAAATCTATTTAATTCACTTAAAATTTTTAATATTTAATACTACTAAGTGTTGATCTTATGTGCACAATATCTCTTGTGTCTATTTCTGTTCATTGCTCTAATAGAGGCCTTCTTTATAACCAAAGTGACTATTTCAAAGTCATGCAATAGAACTCATAGTCTTTTCACTTACACCATATCCTCTATCTAATTCACTCTTAACATTTCTAAAACAATCTTCCATATATGTAGATCTATTTATGTCACCATTCTGCTAAAAAAAAAATCTATGAGATCTTATTATTGATTAGCAAATAAAGATCACCCTCCTTTTTCTATAAAAATCTTCCACAATCTGGACCCAAAGTACATTTCAAGTAATCATTATCAATTTTATATCCCCTTCAAACTGGAATACTCATTGTTCCCCAAATTGACAGGGGACAGTAGGAAAGGGAATCAGGAATTTCTCTCCTTTATGTTTTTGCTCATACTTAATTCTAGGACACAGTATCCCATTTTAAATTTATTAAATGCATGTCTCTCCCTTAAATTCCAGCTCAAATAACATATCCAGGAAATCTTTCCTGAATCTAGCCTTTAACAATAACAACAGAATGTGAGTCCTCAATACAATGTAACTCAGCATTAAATTGCGTTGTTTGTTACCTTTCTTTGAGTCTCCAGCCTTATCATAAGTATCTGACATATAGCAGGAACTTAATAAATTCTTGTTGAATGTCGACTGGTTGACTTTCTTACCTTATGAACTAACATACTCTACTCTGTATGTCTCTTACAGTCTTCTATTATAATTTTGTGTTTTAATTACGCATATATTAAGTTCCCCAAAGGCAAAAAGCATTTTATCACATATTCTCCACAAACTATGCGCTTAATACATGCTCTTAAAATTGAACTGAAAACTGATGCTTTTGAAAAAATTATCTTTTTTCCATCTAATTAATTATCTAATTAGTAATTCTACCTACTTTTGAGGAGTAGCGTAGTAAAGTAGACAGGGCTGGATTTGTAGTTTCCTTAGATGCAAAATGAGTAAAATATGAATGGCACCACCTAGCATCATAATGATCAATTTTGGCATCCAGAGAAAGCATCCAAAATTGCTCCTGGGTGAATATTGGTTTATCAAGGCCCATGAAAACAGAAATTCTAGGAAATTGGTTATAGTTATTAGAGACAGAGGCTATGTGATACTAGCATCTCATAATTAGAGAATTACTGATACTCTGAAGCTCACGCTCACGTTGATGAGACATCTCCAGAAAAGAGAATCATAAAAATAAATAATTTTAATGATAATTTCCAGTATCAAATTTCCATGTAACAGTGAACTGTTTATTCCCAGATTCACTTTTGGACAGTAAAGAGGCATTAAAGTATATTCAAGGCTCTACAGGGATTATAAGTATTTGATTTATAGAAAAACAGATTTTGATGGAGATAAAACATAAGATCTATTTTCAGTTGTGTAGGAAAAAGGTTTGTATTTGCTCTGCTTTATCTAACTGTGAAACACTAATACCAGTGGGTCAAAGTTAGAAGAAAGTAGATTTTGAGTTCATGTAAAACAAAGCTTCTTAGACTGTGGGTCACAACACCAGACTGAGTCACATAACTGAATGTGAGGCTTAAGAAAAATTTGGCAAGAATAAAAGGTATCAAATACTTCACTAAGATTTAATTCTCTATGAATAAATAAACAAGCACGTCCATGTCATTAGTATGCAATTTTGCTTTTGCCTTTTATAAGTGGTTAAGTTGTACATATATATATATATATATATATATATATAAAATAATTGTTTTAAAATAAATTTCGCTATGATTTACTATCAGTAAATGTTTGAATTATATACTTATTTTATATATCAATAGATACAGGTCATGTAAAAAAATTTCTCAGAAGAAAAGGGGTTATGAGTGGAAAAAAAATTTAAGAAGCCTTGACATAAAGGAAAATTCCTTACTCTTAGAACTGCCTTTTTGTCTAACAATTGGTCTAAGTAAATCATCAAAGAAAAAATCAAATGGATGAAAAATATCTGTTGAACAGACTAGTCCCAGAACTGTAAGTAGACAATATGAGTACCATTAATTCTATTTAGTTACTATTCAAAATTTTTGTGGTTTATTTAAACCTACTAATTGGTTCTCTCTGTTCTTTAAGCCACAGACATTTTTAATTCTTCAATGATTGTGGTCTCCCAAGATTTGCAGCCATATAGTCTCACCAAAAAAAACCACAGAAACTAAAGGATAAACTATAGCTTCAGGTAGGAGCTTGAGATTATTACATAATTTCGAAATGTCATATATTATTTGTAAGATGTTGAACAAATCATTTTATCAATCAGAGCCCCAGTTTTCTCATATATAGAGTATGGGGAAAGTATGACGTAAGGGAGAATAAACTAGATGAATTTTCATGTTCTTTCAAGTTTTAAATTTGTAATACTACAAATAGTAGTTAAAATATTTTATTAAGGATAAAATTTCTCATTTTATCCTGAAGACAACCCTGTGAGATGGAGCCATTATTATTTGTTTTAGAGCTGAAATAACTGTGACTGACATATTAAGTTACTTGCTCTGAGTCACTCAGGTAGTGAGTATGTTAGTCAGGAGTCACAAAAACATGGATACAGACCTGACAGCCATTAGAAAGTACACAAGCTGTAAGAGAAAACTGAGTGAATGATATATCAGAGTAAATGGCATTGTCAATGTTACCACCACTGCTGTCATTTTCGAGTGTCATTGGAATAAACCAAAGCCATGGGGATTTTCTCCCTTGTCAGAATTAATATCATTTTGGCTATTTAAACCAAAGTCCAAATTTTTCTATTGACACTCTGAAATCTCCGAACATCTGTTTGGTACTCTATAACCTCATAAACTTGATAGTTTCTTAAAAAAGAGAATTTTATTGTCCTCCTGTCTTTTTGTTACAAGTAATATGCAACTATTTAGATAGCTATATTGTTGCAATTTGGATTAAATGAAGTTTTGTAATATTTACTGTCTGTTCATAATATTTGTTTTTAATTGGGTTGAGCTGTTTGATGAGGAAGTATTATTCCAAATGGCCTTTGTTATCATTTGGGCATTAAAATCATGGAAATAAATTAAATAAATGCTCTACTTGTCTTAAAACTTTATTTTAAATATGATATTCTTATAAGTTCAAGTGGATAGGACTAAATTCTATACACCATAAAAGTCTGACAGATGAAAATCTGATTTTCCCCATACTCTTTATTTTTATGATTCTCTATCTCTATTATTTTTAAGATTACCTAATTGTTAATGATGTAAGAGCTATGTCTTCTGAAATCTACCCTGACCAGTGTATAAACCCCTTCTTGATAAATGTCATTCATGCAGTACAATTCAGTTAAGACTATCAACTCCCCAAATTATCCATTCTAATCATTCACTTTGTTTTCCACATTATATTTGTTTTTGTTCTATTTTTATTGCACAAAATACTGTTCACTTGAAATATATAATGTGAAATGATAAAATGTTTTCCACTATAACTAATTTTTTTCCTGAAATAAGCATGTGTAATTTACATATAACATCTAAATTACCCCTAGTATTTCCCTGCAAACAAAATTCTTTTAATTGCCTCGTGGTGACGTGTATCTAAAAAAAGAAGGAAGACTCTCCTCCTTTCCTTATGCCAGCTCTATAAAATTATTTTATTATTGCTATAATTTTTTTAAATTCATAGAGAAAAGGAAATAAATAAGTGTGGTCTCTGTAAAATATGTCTTCTTAGCATTTTTTCTTCTAAATATCATTCCTCACACTCTCCTCTGTCCCTTATTCTGATTTCCTTATTTTACTCATCATTCTTTAGCTTTGAATTCATCTTAAAGAGAATGGAAAGCACTTGAGATTCCATCCTTCAAAAATGTTCTTCTTCTCAGTCCTTCCACACCCTAGTTCCCTGTCTTTTTTCCTGATGTGGCTGCCTGCAGTGTTTTGCTAATAGCCTTGAACCCAACTCTGTCCATTTTCTGGCAGCTAGCCATCAAAAACATAGTTGAGGTGGAGAGAGGGAGCTGCCATGTTAAATCGCCTTCTTCGCTCCCTCTGGGAAAGGACCTTAACCTCAAGCACTTTCAGTCAATCACAGTCCAAGGGAGAACCTTGAAAATGTTCTGCAACACTGATTGGTTCCATAAAATATGCTGGCTGGATGTATAAGTTGAGTTTCTTTTAGCTGTTTCATAATAAAGGGCAATGCATGTGCAGTATTCATAGTAATTCAAATCTGACACAAATAATACAGCAAATAATTACAGCGACCTTTACCTCACCTCAAATTTAAACAAAGGTTAAGCTGCCCTTTACTAAAGTAAATATTTTCTGTAGTCAAATAAATGCAGACACCTTTAGAGAGGAGAATATATTGCCAAACTAAACAAAACTGAAAATGGTTACAACAGAATAATTTCAAAACATAAAGAATGCAGGACTCCTTAGCGTAAACAACACACAGACTTGCCGGCATCTGCCATTATTAATTTACCTTACAATACTTCCAATGTGCTCCTCCATATGTTTGCTGAGAACTGTTGCTTTAAATGTCTGTCCAGAAGGACATATTGGAGAGAGAATTATTAAAGATACAAAAGAATAAAACTCTCTCTCCTCCCAACCACATCCCATAAACAATTTATATATAATTCCATAAAATTGAATGAAGACTCAGACATTTAACTAATTAAGTCACAGACATTGAGTCTTAGAAAATAAACCCACAGGACAATACTCATCATGCCCAGGAAGTGACCGATAAGTTCTATTTAGTTTTCATACCAAGGTTTAGCTGTTGCCCAGATAAGGACCAGGTGTGTTTTTGCAGGTTTTAATTTGTTTAGTCTATGGCTAATTCAAATAGCAGTTTAAAAAATCAAAACTCAGGACAGACTCTGTTATACACACTTGGTCTTTAATTTGGGCTGTTTACTTTTTTAAAAAATAGCTACTCTATTTCTGGGTCCTCGTGCTAATAATATGCTAGCCATAAGGGGGAAAAAAGTAATCAACTTTTGAAGCACTTGGTATCTCCACCAAACTCTCTTTTGGTTGAAACAAGACTACCTGATTTAATTAGAACTCCTTACATATGCAACATTGTTGGTCACATTTGAAATTACGTGTTTCAAAGAAGGAATGGATTTACATTTAATAAGACAATAATTGTATGTTAAAAGGGAACAGAATTTATTTTTTGTTTCACTCCAACTCTGCCAACTCTGTTATTAGTGAAGGACCCAAGACTTTCCTTAGAGACTTAAATTGCTAGGTTTATTTTTACACACTTTTTTTACAACAAATTTCAGGTCAATGAGGTTCTCCTCCCTTCTATCACCACTATCTGAGTCATCAATTGTGCTTTTCTCCATCTTCAACGTTCTCCAAGCAGCTAGAATATTTGTGGGTGAACAGCTTTCACACAGATTAAGGGACAAATGAGAGGCTTTATTTTAATCTATATATAACCTTAGGGAGTTAAATCTCAGAGTGAAAACCTTTTCCTAGGTTCCAGGACTAGTTGGTGACTTTATTAATGGTGATTTCTCTATAGTTTCCCATTATTGATCTCTTAACAATGTAGTCAAAAGAGCAGAAATATTGGTCAGAATAACAAAACTTGAAACAACAGTGGCATGTTTCACCAAAGAAACAAAGAAAAAGGACAGCAGATTGAAAGTGGAAATAGAAATGAAGGCTTATCTGGAAGAAAAGAAGTAAAAAATAATATATTTTTTTTAAAAGCATGTTTTCTATACAATCAAAACATAGTGATCTTGAAGATCATAAGCATAAAGACAATAGTTCCTTCAGAAGAACCTGAGTAGTCAAGTATCTGAATAACATAATACTAGAATAATATAATAAAATAAATGCACCCATAATTTCTGAACAAAGTAGACATGATGTCAATTAAAGGAATCTATACCTATCCTTTGATGATGTGGGAGAGAGATAAACCTATGTTTCTAACTTCGAGGACATAGTAATTAAATTTAATAACTTCAAAAGCAAATGACAATTTTAGCAGATGAACAGGAAAAAAAACAAAGGAAAGGAACTGAGTAACACAAGACTGTTATATACCTACTAGAAATTTCAGGCAGGCATTAAATAATGTGCTCCAAAGAGCAAAGCAATTCCAAATGGTACTCAAAGTAGCCTATACTGAAAACCCAAATCTAACTGTTAGTGAAAAAAAAAGAAAAGAAATGCTTTTAATTAAAAGAGGTGTTCAGAAAATCCTTAAGGAGAAAAGATCTCAATAGATTATTTGATTTTCAATAGCCCTTCCAAAAATTACAATAAAAGTAAACAATTATAGCAACAAAAGACAAGAACAAAATAACAACTGAGAAATCATAAAGAAAAAGAAAATTCTTTTTGAAATTATACAAGGAAACAATAGCAATAGTAAATAAAAATAATGGTGATTTGATAGGCTTAAGCATCATGGAATAAACATTATAATACCCTATATGTAAGTGAATCAATATTTTCTGCAAGAGTAAATTACAGAATGTAAGGCTATTTAAAAGGGAAAAAGAGAAGAAGAGATAGATGAATGTGTGATATTCCTTAACTAAGTCAGAGGTTAACAATGAGAGGGAAATAACTTACATAAGCTTAAGGAAGAATAGAAATTTCAGGAGAATGAAGGATGAGATAAATGGAGGAACTGAAGCAAGCAGAAAGGTGCAAATCTTATTTCAGCAGTGAGAAAGAGTCCTCCTAATGAATGCTTCCATGGATGAAAAGATATCTACTCTAAAGGATTATGTTCTGGAGGAAATTAGCTCTAGAAAAACCACTTATCCTGTGTCAGAAGAAGAGTAATCAGAGATCATGAGCAGAGAAATTGACACCCAGAAAACAGGGAAAAAAGTTCATGGCAAGTGAGAGAAAAGTGGGGAGGGCACAGTTTAATAATTAACTGGACCATTAAGAGTCATAGGAAAAAATCCTAACAAATTCAAAACCCTCTCTGTCATCTGTAGCAATTTATAGTGCTAAGAGGGAACTATCAAGGAAAATTTAGGGCATCAGGAGTAATATTTGCAAAGCAGCAACATGGAAAAGCATTTAGAAGAACCTCAAAATAGGTTCCTTAAAAATTTTAAGATAATGAGGGAAACTGAAACAAAAGGATTAATCTAGTGTAAAAGCTACAAGTCAAAAAATAAAATTCTAGAATAGACAGAAAGAAAAAAAGAAATAACGAAAAGGATAAGGGTAGAAAATCCTTACTAGAAAAAAGCACAGAAAAAATTAAAAAATACTAATGAACAAAAATGTTGCAGACAAGGGAAAGAACATGAAATTTGTTTAACTGGAGTGGGGAGAAAGGAATTAAATGATTAAATAAAAATAAGTAAAAAGGAAATAATAAGTTAAGAAAAATTTTAAAACTAAGCAAAAGAAAAACATGATGGGATGGATTAAGGGTGTGCAGAAGTGAACCAGTGGGAGTAAGATTTTCTCGGAGTAGATTAAACTAAACTAAGTAAAGAGATAAAATACTGTTTTCACAGAAGAGGAAAAAAATACTTGTTTAAGGAAAAATAGGGGCTAATAGAAGAAAATATAAAACTAACTCTAATAAGAATAAATGGAAATGGATTTAACAATCCAATAAAATGAAAAGGGAATCAACAAATTAGATAAGAAAGCAAACTCCACAATCTGTTGTAAGAAACAGACTTTTTAAAAAATAGAATAAAAACAACATATCAATACAAAAAAAGGAAGAGGTACAGTTACATTAAAAGACAAAGTTAAACAAATATTTATGGCTTGAAAATGGATAAGCTAGGAAATTATTCTGTGTTAACATAGACAGCGTGTCATTTATCAATATCAAGTATACATGTTTCAAATGTCTCAGTATCTAAATTTATAAAAGAAAGTTGAATTTCTATAAGAGATAAATAGTAATAGGAAATTCATAGTTTTTTCTATGCCTTCCTGATGATGTATATCCAGACGTTATGCTGTATCCTAATGTCTTTCTAAATCCTTTGCTTTATTGATCTCATTATCCTCAATGTATTCCCAATATGCTTTGTTCATATGATTCTCAATCTCTATCATCTATCTATCTATCTATCTATCTATCTATCTATCTATCTATCTATCTATCTATCTTTACCTGCCTTATCTCTCTTATGTTCTCCAATCCCTTGTCACCAACTGCTTATCAGAAATTTCAAACAGTTTCTCATACTCAGTTTGTCCAAAACACAACTCATTATTTCTCTCCTAAAGCCCATCCCATGTCTGAATTTATTTTTTATTTTTATTGAGGGACAAGTGGAAATTTTCATGAAGGAAATAGTGTTTAAGAACTCTTAAAGAAATTACAGATCCTAAGAGGTATAGATGAGAAGGGAATACAATTTGGCATTAAAAGCCACAGAGAGAGGAGATGGAAGATTGTGGATGAAAAACAGTAGAAAAAGTTTGATTGAGTTTTTTAGAGCATGTGAAGAGAAACAAACCAAAGTATCTCAAGAAAGGTAGATTAGAGATAGGGTGGGAACCTTCATCCTTCTATCCACCTAGGTTAGCCACCTGAGCCATTCTCATATAACACTCGCTTTTAATGAATTGTCTATTTTACTTTTACTTCTATCACCTCTCCACTCACATGGCAACTCCCCCCTCAGATTCTCTTTCCTTCCTGTCAGGATGATTTCAGTAGCATTATAATTGATGATCATGCCTCAATATTGCCTAATCAATCATTTGCAAAACTGCCAAAGTTGTATCAGTGAAACACAGGTCTAATCATGTCACTTCCAGTGGCACCTCACTACTTCTAAGAACAAATATAAATTTGTCTGTTTGGTATTTAGAAACTTTCTCAGCGAAAGTCCAATTTTCCTTTCCATGTTGATCATATACAATTCCTTTATACACTCTAAGGCTCAATCAACTAACTTCCTTGTTGTTTTTCATGAGAACAGTAGCATAATAGTAGTTGGAGTTGTTAGAATCTGGTACAAAGAGAAGAAAGTTATTAATATCAGGGAGAAGAAAGGAAGGAGACAAAAAAAAAGGAAGGAAGGAAGGGAGGATAAACAGAGGGAAGGAGAGAGGAAGCAAGAAGGAAAGAAGGGAAGGAGGGAGAGAGGTGTTTTACTTATTGTTAATAATGAGCTTGGAATCTGACCCTGAATGAATATGTAAATAGCAGAAATCAAGTTCAGAGCCAAGTCTGCTGATTCCAATGCAGAACACAGATTGTGTTAAGATAATCTTCACGTCTTAGATCTGCATGTGGCAGAACTTGGAATACAGGTCTTCTTTGGAACTTATTGATCCATTTTTTCTTAAAGAAACTCTCATTGGCTGCCCAGATTAGAATACTTATATAAGGGCTTGATGTGAAGTACATTTTCTCCACAAAGATTATCTGTATCCAAATGTTGTCTGTCTAGCTGTAGCTAACAGGAAAGTATGAATAGGTAGCCTTAGAATATTCTCTCTCTCCTTCAAGGGAGATCTTGCATTTGGGAGGCCTATGAATGAATGAATGCTATGCCATTTACTAGCTGGGCAGGTTACTTAATACCTATTTCCTTACCTATAAAATTGTGATAACAAAACCTGCAGTACTTATCTCATAGGACAACTGTGATTCTTAAGGGAGAAAATGTATATAATAGGCTTTTTTAAGGGAATATCCAGATTTGTGATTTTCTTTACTTTAGAAAATTCCCAGAGTAGATACTGCCATCATTGATGGAATGTGACTGTTTTACATTTCAGAGGATTTTCTGAGGGTATAAAGCATTCTGAGGGACACATAGGTTAACTTATATGTTCCTGATCACACATCTAGTATGTTTCAGAAGCAAGACTTGAACGCAGATCTTCTTTTTCTAAGAGCAGTCATCTTTCAGTTCTATTGCCATTGCCTCTTTAAGACCACAACTAACTTATCTAAAATTAATTAGCTGCTTGTGCCTATCCTTCCCCTCACTCCATTTTTCTTCAATTTCAGTAATAATAAAAATGAAGATTTCAGACTTAAATCTGAGGTTGCCAAGCACTGGTATACGTTTTAGGGAAAGGATTATATTAATTATTGATTTTATTTCATTTTTAAACCTCAATGACAAAATCCAAAAAGTACCCAATTAAATGTTAAGGCAAACCTCAAGGGAATTTGATAGTTCATAATCATTTGATATAAGAAAACAACCAACATTTATTTATGATGATTTTTTCCTAAATATTATTTCTGTATCAATTTCTATATGAAAAAAATATTTCTATATGAAGGAATAAGCTTTATTTATGATTGACTAACCCAAATCCTGTTACAACATTCTAATTGTCATTCTCAAGGAACTAGGGTATTAGTCACCAAAGTGAGAATGTGAAATGCATTTATTGAACTTCTGTGTTGTTTGTAAGTTGTTTTTCTTTTGAATGTTTTTGCTTTCCAAAAAAAATGCCCATTCAATATCATTAGAGCGTGGAAGTTGTCCATAGAAATCTGGATGGGAATCAGTAGCAGGGGTCTTGCTTCAACTTCTATGGTTCAAGGGAGGATGTCACTCTTCAGAGACAGTGTGAGGAATGGGAAACCAGGGGAAGTTTCTGAATGACCTCACAGCATGAGATGAGCGTACACTACTGTAATAATGGTTTACATTGGCAAGACTCCACTTGTGGGGTGGTCTGTGGTGACATTGTCAAGAATCTCTTTCATTAGTACTGTGAATGCCATGGGGACACATCGACTGAAAGGTGAAAAGTTGGGAAAGCTGCTGTTTTTCACGGCTGGGGATAAGGAGAAACCATTTAGGAGCAAGATTAGACTTTTCAAGAGGTTTTTCTTTTTTTAAAGGAAGATATGAAACAATCACTGCTTCTTTGTGTGAAGTTTCAGATGAAGTTTGGGTCAAGAAATCTGTTAATTAACAAGCTTTTGGGGGGAGAGGTTTGATAACGTGTCAGTTTTATGATAGTGCATTTTTTTCCCCTAGGGAATTCCAGTTCTTCAAGGTTGAGAGGTTTTTAGGTGATGCTCTAGGGATATCCAATAGCCAAAGTAAAGAACAAACATACAGAGTAATTGTGGCACATTCTAACAAAACATACTTTTGTGAATCTATTGTATAAAATAGTTTTAAATTATTTGTTTTATAAAATGAACCCTAGTAATAGTATCTGAAAACATGGTATGTCTTTCTTTCACATATACACTTATATCTCTCTTCAATCTTTAAAAAAATAAAAATAAAACAAGACCTATTGATGATCTGAAGATTGAATAGCTGTTTTGTCACAGATGCACATTTTATAGTTTAATATTTGGGGAGGAGGGATAGGGAGAAATAATTGGCATGCTGAGCAGACATGATGTAGAGCAATTTAAAATTAATAGAGCACTTCAAATTTTAGGAGCCCTTTTCCTTAGATAGAATGTTTGTTCTAGGAAGTCTTAGTGTAAAAAGATTTAAAAAAAAAAAACAACAAAACCTCAAACTGTTCATACATCTAAGGATGAATCTGTCCAAAAGGGAATAGAATAATGTAATAAAAGCATCTTCATGGCATGAACAATTTTAAAACACAGAATATCCAAATAAAATAGGATTTCAATTATATCTTATAAGCTTTACATCTATATGCTTATATATTACTATATGACCTATATCAATAGATAAATAAGTAGAAAATTATATATAAATTATAACCCAAAACTTTATTTTTTTTGCTTTTCACATATAAAATTAGAGTTTTTGACATGATTGGATGTTTTATATGTTTATAATGAATGCATTTGCGTGCATCTTTATAAATGGTTGTACCTGGATATATAGGTATTATGCAGATAATTATGTATGTATGTTCAATTTCAGATTTGCTTATCTGGGTCTCTAGGTATTCCAAGGATAGTTTAAATAGGAAATACTCCAAACTAATCTTGCTAGTTTCAAGTTTCAACTTCCTTTTCCCCTAGTCTTTTATCAGAGTTGCAAATGAAAAGGAATAACCTCTTAATAAACTAAGCATCTAAAAAGCATTAAAAACTAGAATCTAAAAAGCATAAAAATGGGAGAGAGAGAGACAGAGAGAGAGAGAGAGAGAGAGAGAGAGAGAGAGAGAGAGAGAGAGAGAGAGAGAGAGAGAGACAGAGAGACAGAGAGACAGAGAGAGACAGAGACAGAGAAATAGGGAAGGAGGGAAGGAGGGAAGGAGGGATGGAGGGAGAGAAGAAGAGAGACAGAGACAGAAAGACAGACAGGCATAGCAATGAAATTATAGCTCTAAATTTCAAATAATAATCATTCAGGAAGAGGAGAGAATTTGAGAAAAATGTCTTTTCTTAAAACCATTTGAATATAATGCCTTCCCCTAGAGTGGTGATCTACTCTATGTACTCTTAAGACAAGCTTTGGCCCCTCAGTTCTTCATAGCTGTTCTTTTTGTAATTAGAAAATTTCTTGAAGTTGCTGACACGATGGGGGATTTTACTGTCCTGTAGAACTATCCACTACAATTTCATACATCAGGAATTGTAACTCAGGTAGAGGAAAGGGACTTATCTAAAGATAAAGACCCTTAAGATTATGAACATTTTGGGGGTTAGAGCTCTAGTCTTTTTGCATCAAAGTTCATCAGGCAATACAATCAAGGACTCTTATTCTTTTGCCCCAATCAGACTGACAGCATTAATGCTCACATCCTTGTGATAATCTCCTAGGCCCTACCTTTCTCCATAAAGAAATCACTATTTAAAACCCCCACTCCTACCTTTTTTCCAGGCTTTATTGGTAAGTCAATAATAATTAGTCTTACCCTCTTCAGATAGCCAGAGACTAATGTCTCTGTGGGAACATTCTATCCTTTCTTCTAGTTCTTCACTCAAATTGCAGATATGCTTCCAAGTTAAATTTAATCTGGAATCCCTAGTTACTGGTTCTATTTCAAGGGGATTGTGGCAGATCATTGAACAAATCTTAATTGTAAATAACTGACTGATTTTTTTTTCTCCTCTTGAATCAAGATATTGAAGGCAAGGTATTAATAATGCCCAAGATGACTCCATGATGTGTTCCTTTTCACATTAGTGAGGAACAAAATGTTGCAGCATTCTCTATAAGTGACTTCATTTTGTCAATTCCCTACTGACTCTGTGTATTTCTTCTAGGAACAATCATGTGTGTACTTCTTATTGCTATATCATACAGGAGTCTTAGGGATAGGAAAATCCTTCATATTTCTTTTTTCAAAACATTTTAGAAAGAGAAAAAAAAAAAAGAATCCTAAATCTCAATACAGAACACTTTTTTTTTAACCAGATAATTAGTCAATGATAAAGTGCTAAATCCTTGAGTCCTATTAGCTTCATTGTTACTTCTGTGATTTTTTCCCCCCACATGAACTGAGCCTTTGCTATGTAAAAGGACCTACTCCTTAGGTACTGATTGCAAATAATTTGCTACCTTCAAGGTACTTAGTTTTATGGTAGAGAAAGGAGAAGCACATTTGAAAATGTTGAGATTTCATATTTAAATTTTGTCTGCACTTGTGGGTTGTGTCTGTGTATGTGTTCTTTTGCCTTGTCTTAAAAAAACAGTATGAGTAAAAGGGAAGACAACAGTAGGCACTTAAGACAAACAGTTATGAAAGTGTTCCATTCTGCCATATCTAATAAATATTTTCTAAATTTTGTTCTTACTGAATGGTGCTTGGGAATCACTCTTAATGATTCCCTTGTGAGTCCCCTTCTATGCAAAACTATTCCTAATACTCATAGGCCTGTCTATCTCCCCCCCAAAAAAATTAAATTTGTTTATTCTGAATATTCTCTCTCTTTTTTTCTCTCTCTCTCTAATATTCTATAAGCTCCCTGAAGCAAGAACTGTTCGCCTAACTTTTGCTTCTGTATCCCTAGTATCTAAGATCGTGTCTGACATAACTAGTAGGTATTTAATAATGTCTCATTCACTAATTGATAGATCTCTATGCAACCAACTTGATAAATTAATAGCTCAGCCTGATGAAAGTCTTAGTTGTGATAAGAGATTTCATTTTTGATGTTTTTTTTTTTTTAAGTGAACCAATAGGTGCTGGTATGTGACTATGATGCTAAGCTCAATAGCATTGCTCAGTGCTTATATTTGGGGACTTGGAAGCTTTAAGCATTTCAAGCATAACTCTGAAGAAGTAGAAACTGCTGCAGAAGATAACACTGCCAGTCTATTTCTCTGTAACTTGTACTTCAATTTTTGCTCAGCATGAGAAATTCCTATGTTGCCAGTGCCATTCACCTTTCCGGGTTAGTGGTGATCTCCCCATGGCACTGCTCTTTTCCTCCACTGTGATATTATTTCAAAATGATTCTCTTTTCAGAATCGGGTATAGACCATGACATACAAAGTAACTGTTGCATGTAGGCTCAGCATACCCCACGGAATTTACCTATAAAGCAACACTTGAATAACAGCAAGTTTTTTGAGACACACAAAAAGGGGGGGAGGAAGGTGTAAAGGGTGGAAGTAACTGATAGATTAAAGTTATTTACTCTAGTTTGTAAAAGAACATTCCATTGGTCTCTGGGCTTGGACCAAGGTAAACTGAAATAAGGATTAATTGACAATTGCAAAGTCTAATTTACAGAAACCACATGAGGAGTTCCCGAGTACAGCCCAGATAACAAAAATATTATCCACGTTGTTTACAATGGAGTTAGTCAGTTTATTAGTTGGAGTGCTTCATTATGTATAAAAGATGCCAATGAGAGTCTTCCAGTCAAAATAAACAGGCATAAAGTGTTCCACGTATACAATTTGAGGAGAATGGTTACTTTGCTATTTATTTAATAATTGACCATAAAAGGAGTCAAAGAGCAAAGGGAAAAACTAGAAAAGCAGCACACTAAGGGCTTTTTGAAAGATTGATAAATAATGTGGAATCTCAATTAGGCTGTAGAAGGAATGCAGATATTAAAAATTTGGTCAAGAATCTAATTAGCTGGAGGTAATTAAACAGTCTCACACGGGGTCATTAATCTTTTCCACAGACCTTTGATGTTTTGCACACTGTCTTCTAGTCATTAATAAAATTCATAACACTCCTCTTTGTGGTGTTTTATCATCATGTTTTTCTCTGTAAGAGCACAGTGCAAGTGTCATTGTATCACAAGGGCCTTACTTTAATTTCTTTCCCCTTCTTCCCCTCCCTTTACCCCCCACTCCATGTATTAGAATTAACCATTTAGTGAGAAAAAAAGTAAATCCCCCCAAAAACCATTCCTAACTTTCAGCTTTGAGATTTCTCCAAAGATCAGTCATCTTTTTGTACAGAATGAAGGATTACAGTATTTCTATATAATGATAGGGAATCTAGATGGAACGTTATTTTGTAATGTTCTTCAATTTTGTTTGGTTCTTTTTTTTAAGTTAAAGGGACTCTGAAGAGGATCACTGAAAGTGAAGACTAATTATTTAATTAATAAATAGGTCAAGTGGAAATGTGCTTAACGGAAACTGAACCTTATACCCACAAGCACATATGAAGTGTCAGAACACTATTTCAATAATGCCTGATAATGGCACATTTCCATGTAATTGTATATCCAGGAATAGCTCGGTTCTGAAAGGCAAAGGAACTTACAAAGACTAGCTTTAGAAAATATGATCTCTGTGATTGGTAATGGTGGTGGTGAGGAATATTTTATTCATTTTTATAAATGCAATGTTTGTGTATGCATAATTGTATTTCAGACCTTAACGGAATGTATTTCTGAAAAATTGAAACCTGTTGTTTCACCGAATTGATTGTATTTGTAATAGTGCCTGTTATTGTAGAAGCCATTCACCTGTCCCCTGGTAGAATATATTGAATTACCATAGAATGCTAAAAAAGATCTAGCACTTATAAACATTTGACTGCAAGGATAATTCTCTCACAATGATGGTATTATAAGTCATATAGCAAGTGAATTATTCAACTTAAAATACCTGAAGACTTCTAAAATATTCTTTACATAAATCCACAGAAATGTTTTCTATAGAGTAATAAATGTAGCAAAATGTAATTTACTATTGATTGCTCTGCATTTTTGCATTTTCTTATAATGTGAGATTTGCAGATTTTTTTTTAAATTAGCTAATTTGTGGCTGTTCAATTAAAAGATGCATCCTGGAATAAAAATCACATGCTATTTGAATTCCATGAAATATCTGCTTCAGTCCAATGTCTCAACTACTCAAGTGGTATTTTATGACTGTGGGCTTATAGCAGTTCTTCTCTAAGTAATAACCATTTCTTACTTTCTAAATACATTTCATTGCTTGGGGGGGCAAGGGTGGGATTTATTGCTTTTGTAATTCCATAGTAACTGCTTACTAAATTTACCCAAAACATGACAAAAATAATTTGCTTAGAATTTAATTCTGGTCTATTTGATTAAAGTATTAGTGTAGCAAAGACATTCATGTTCTTAGCCTTTATAAGCATTTTGAAATTTCTCTCTTAAAAGGAACATTTGATTTGGAAAAGAAATTATCATTATTGGTGCAATAAAATAAAAATGTATTACAAAAAATGGTTTTTACTCCTATAATTATCTGTTATTAATCTTGAAAAATAACCCATTAGGATAAATTTGAAGTGAGAAAACATATGAAATACATGCTTAGCAATAGTTGCTTAGAAAATACCTATCAAATCCCATAGATCAAAAATAGAAATGTTCACCAATATTTATTAACACTTAATAGTTAATAAATATTCAGGATTTTTAATCTAAGCAATTATGCATCTAATTTTTATTTTCTTATTTTCAGGCCTCTAAAAATACAATTAAACCATTAAATTCAGAAATAAAGAAAGATTGAAATATTATTAAATAGTTTTCAAATGCTGAATGGGGATAAATAAGCTAAAATAATAATAAGAACTGATTGTGTGAATAACTGACTCCTTAGGATTATTTACTTCTAGCAGGTAGGAGTTATCCTATAAATAGCTGTCTATATGATTCAGACCTCAGGCAGGCTTTTGTGTTATTTTGTTTTCATTTGAGATTTAACCAGTTGAGATGGTTTAAAAAAATCTAATAGCATTAATTGAAAAAATGTCAGTGTACTATTTTCATTAAGCTTATCTTGTACTTTATTTCAACCCAATGTCTTTTGCTTATAAAGTGCTTACTAAAAGCTTATTGAACTGAATTGACTTGATTACACACACCCTTTCCTGTTATGTGAAAATTTTAGACACATCACCTTTATTAGGTATTTTTGCATTCCATCTAATCAACATTGTCTATCTTCTGAATGAGAAAATGAATAATGGAGCAAATATTAATGCAATTCATCATTTTTATGGCATATAAAAATACACATTTGAAAAGCAGTTTTAAATCTCAATCATTTAATTGCAAAGAGATAAGACCCCTGAATTGTAAATCGCACTAAAGTAGTATTTTCCATGGTAAAAAGTCACAGACATAATTGTTGAATTGTTAAAGATGTGTTTTTTTTAAAAAGTCTGTTATCTGAATAGTTGAATAGTTTTGTAATTTCTAGTTAGTTTGATAACTATTAAAAAAATCAAATAATCATCTGTGAACTGCATAAATAACTATAAAATTTATCAGTTAAGGATATATATTCATGCAATTTAACCTTTTAACATATTTTCATTAATTTACATACATTCCTCTTAAGTGAAGAGAAGATCCAGACTCAAAAATTCAAGTTCAAACGTTTAAATATTTGAGGTTCAATGCCACCTCAGAATTTCCTGGTTAACTATAAGGTCATCCCACAAACAGCTGGGCATAAGGGAAATATACAATTCTGGAGCCATTATATCATTTCCTGTTCTGTTTCCTGTCAACTGTTTCTGCCAGAAACGGCTAATAATGGCCTATTTCCACAGGGCAGTGGGAGAAGCTGCTGCAGTAAGACTTATGGTCTAGCGTTGGATTTCTTTTGTAAATGTAGTTATCGCATCTGGACTAAAGAGGGCAGGATATACTCTGTAAAAAAAAATAAAGGCAACTGAAAAGAAAGCCTCTGTGGGGAAATAATAATATACAATCGAGTATATGATAAAGTGATTTATTTTCAATAAAATCTGTACAACTGCTTTAGTTACTTTAACACCTTGATTAACTAGAGTTTCAAAGATATCTGTGGGTGTGAACGGCTTTTATATTGTGGGTTCAGTTTACCTGACTGCATTTAAGAGAGCATATATATTCTTTAAACATTCATTTTGTAGGAGTTTCTTCTTGGATATATAAAGTCAATGCTATACGTTCACAAGGAAATATTTCTTTGACACTGCATGAAATATGAGGAATCTTTTCCACTCTTTTGTTCCCAAGTTATTTCTTGAAAACTTAAAATATATATATATATATATATATATATATATATATATATATATATATATTTGACTATTGAAATAGGATCCCTATATAAACTCTGATTATGCCAACTGCTTCACTTCTTTTAATATTTTTTCTTTCCTTCTGTTTTCTTATCCTTTTTTCTCTTTCCTCTCTCTCTTCTCTTGTCTCTTCTTTTCTCCTCTCCTTTTTTTAACTTGCCATCTTATTTTTACCTTTCTCTCTTTTTTCTTCTTTTGCTCCTCTCCCTTTCCCCCCCCCCTCTCTCTCTCTCTCCCTCTCTCTCTCTCTCTCCCTCTCTCTCATATTTTTGCCTCCGTTATCATTTCCTCCATTTTTTCCTCTTTGTGTCTTCTTGTACTTCCTTTTCTACAAAAAGAAAAATCCTTGTAAAGACAAGGGCTTTAAAATAAATCTTGTTGTTGGGAAGCAATTAATCATTAGGCATTAACTAGTTTTGTAGGTTTTCTATTTTTATTTTTTTTCTTTTTAGATGTGAAAGCACTTATTTCTGTATTAAAAGAAA